>NC_137032.1:24783355-24818355 GCF_032717465.1 Coenobita brevimanus | reverse complement strand
GTTGCAGGTATAACTACCCAGCTGGAAGATTCCAATGAGAACAGCGAGGATTATGTGGACTACTCTCAGCGCGCCACTACTCCAGCCATCCCCAAGCTCAGCACACTCTAGGAGCACTTAGAGTTCATTCTGGACTACCTTGAACAGCCGGACTGTGACTGGGAGATGGGACCCCAAGGACTTTTTTTTTTTTTTTTTAAATAACAGAACGGAAGAAGGAAAAACAAATGAATAAAAAAAAAATCCATTCACCAGATTACTGGTGTCCACTGTTCATAAGATATCTGTAACAGTTAGACTTGAACAGCTGTGGGTTGAAATTTGGAGGGAAACAACTCTGGGGAAGTTCCAGAGAGATGCAGTTCGGGGAATGAAAGAATTCTGATAAGCAGAGGTTCTGCAATATGGCTGGGTGACATTCCAGTCATGAGCGCTACCAGATCCCCATGTAGCACGAGGGAAGGCATGGAGAGGTGGCACCATGGACGCTACTTCGTCTGAGCATTTTGCCAAAAAAAATATCTGTAAAATAATGCAAGGGAGGCAACATTCCTTCTTACTTCCAGGGGAGGTAGTTTATTTGTAATGGCAGGGTCGTTAATGATTCTAACAGCTTTGTTCTGAATTTTGTCTAGTTGTTTTAATAAGAGGTTCAGCTCTTGTTTAAGAGAAAAGATATTTTCTATGTGAAACAATGGATTACAAATTATATAATTTGTATCCAGCTTCCTTTTATCTCTTATTGTCACACACACACACACACACACACACACACACACACACACACACACACACATTGCTACCTTTTGAAATTCACCAATTATGTGAAGTTCTTTAAACGGCAGTGATGTTTCATGCGATCTCATGGTGACCGGCGGTGGGGTGATGTTAACAGACGGTACAATTGTTTGGGGGTTAAGGAAATTAACACTCTCTTGCTCTTATCAGCCTGGTGTTTAAAATAGTCTGACATTAGTTAAATGAGATTGCTAGCGCTGTGCCTACCTTGAAAGAATTAAGGATATTAGTACAAACACTCAGATTCCTTTGACTCATTTTCAACAGAAGAGATAATCTGTCATTACTAGGAAAAAAGTGTTTTAGTTGCCCCATCTGTGAGAGGGTTAATACGAATATACTTATGACGGTGAAGGCTGTACGAACCTTGAATATGAGGTTAGGAAGACGTTGTAAGATCGGTCAGTCGGAGGTGAGATGGGTGATAGTAAGTAAGGGAATGCATTGGAACTGATGGAAGCAGTGTAGAAGAAGGAGGAAGGGGCAGGTGGTGGTCAGGTGGCAGATGACGTCTTGTCATTCACCTTAGAACTGGAGGAGACGGATGCAGCCTTCCTGTATCCCTTCATTAGTTTAGGGTTCTCTGAGACTTAACAAAATCTAACAATAAGATGATTAACCTTACTTAAAGCTATCCTTCTGTTACAGAAGACGACGTTTGCTTTACTCTCATTGTCTTTGGTGCCATATGTTTGACTGTGCAGATCAACCCTCGATCCGCAAACTTTGCCACAAAGTTGGCATGTCAAGTCCAGATTTACTGGGAACACTTTATTTGGTTGTGTCTCCTTTGCCTATGCCCATCTCTGGCCAGGTTCCGAACTATTTGAGATGAATGGTTCCTCCGCGGCAGGGGCTCGCCAATGTTTTCTGTCAGAGATATTGGTTTCAAGAACTTTTCGTATGGTGTTGCAATTCTTCAGAGTTGTCCTTATATGACCTTTTTATATTTTCTTTTGTCCCTGTGGGTTACTGTGTGCTGCAGGTAGTTGGCCACACAGAGCCTGGTGGGGAAGACAGTGCTTAAACATGCATAACACGTCCCCGACCCATTTCAGCTGCTTTTTAGCTTGCCTGGTTTCTGTGCTGGTTTCCTTTGACTACCGAAGAATTTGTGAGTGGGAGACTTTGTCCTCCCATGTGTGTCCTAGGATGTGCTTTAAGCATCAGATGTGAACAGACTCAAGCTATTTGATTTAACACTGGTAAGTATCAAGGATCCAGCACCACAGATGAGGGTGGATAGTCACACAGCCATATATACTGATACCTTTTTCTCGATCCTCAAGTTGGTGTTTTCAATGACTCTGGAACTGAGACGTCCAAAGGCGGCTGAGGCATGGCTGATTAGAGCAAGCACTTCTGCATCAATGCTGTTTATCTGTGAGCACACTTCCAAGGTAGGCAAAATTCTCCACTTGTGTTACATTTTTGCCATTTCTCTGAAATGCAAGAGGCTGCTGGGCTGTTCATCTGAGATATTGTTTCCGTTTTACTGCCTTTTATTGGAAGTCCCACTTATATAATGTGTTGGAATCGATATTGAGACTTTACTGGGGGTCTTCTGGGATATGTGCAAGAAAACACAGTCATCAGCGTATTGTAGCTCTAGGAAATGAGTCATTTTATTCTTTGATTGTGCTTGAAAATGTCAGATCAAACAAGTTGCCATAAAGATGGAAATGGATTTTTATTCCATCATCAACACTGATATGTTGGTGACTTAAAAGAATGACTGCTGTGAGATAGATGCTGAAAATTACAAGACCCAGGGCACATCCTTCCTTTACGCCCATGTCCATGCCAAAGAGTTTGGAACTTCAAATTTTGAAAGAACATTCCATGAAAGCTCTCAGTTGACAGTGTCAAATGCTTTTGCAAGATCGATGAATGCAACATACAAGTCACAGCTCTGCTCATGGAATTTCTCTTGTATCTGTCGGGCAACAAAGTTAATATCACAGGTACTACGTTCCTTCCGGATTCCACATTGTGATTCAGGGAGTGCTGACTCAGTCAAATATTTTGTCAGTCTGGATGATATTATCTTGGTTAGTGTTTTGTTGCATGCACACGGGGAGAGATGCTTCTGCTGCTGTCACAATTCGAGTGGTCTCCTTTTTCCTTGTAGATGTCTACAGTATCAGAGGTAAGCCATTCAGGTGGGCTTTGTTCTTTGTTTCAATAGTCAGTATGAGATCATGGAGGCCCTGTGGAGAAACTGGTGCCCCTCATTGAATAATTCAGATGGTACGCCAGCCGGGCCAGGGCTTATGTTTTTTAGAGATTGGATGGCCTGAACAGTTTCTGCAAGTGTAGGTGGGACATTGAGATGTGCTGCTTGAGGCGTATTTGGGATGTTGTCAAGGATACTGTGCTCCACTGCGTTTCTTCGATTCAGTACATTCTTGAAGTGTTGTGCCCATCTATCTAGAATTGCTTGCATGTCTTTCAAGAGCTCTACTTCTGTTGATCAAATACGGGTTATGCTGTGTTGATTGGCCCATAGATGGCTTTTATGGACTTGTAGAACCCATGTTGATCATTAATATCAGCCAGTCTTTGCAGCTGTTTTGCTTGCTCATTCCACCATTTCTTTTCCAGGTCACGCATGTTTTTTCTGGGTTTCACATATGAGATTCTGGAATTCAGTTTCTAGGGTTAAAGAGCTAGGGTGAGCCAACCAGTTGTTAAGCATTCTATTCTTCATTGCAGGAAGGTCATGTATGCCCTCGGCATTTTCATCAAACCAGACTTTATGGCGGCGAGTGGAGAAGCGTTGGGTTTGTACTCCATAGCTCTGAAGCATTGCTGCAATGGTCAGCCACTGTGCATTTAGATTTCTTGCATTGTAGTTTGGGTCAAGAGGTGGGCATTATGAGAGTTTCTCTGTAATAGTGCTGCAAAAGGTATTACAAGTTGCTGGATAGTTTAAAATACTACTGTTTGTTCTTGGAGGATGATCTATGATGCATTTGTGAGCATATGACTAGTTGCTGTGTATAAGGTTACGGTCTGTTGAGCACTCAGCACCTCTTACAAATCGGGGTATAAAAACCTCTCTTCGATCTCGCTGCCTCACAGTGACATAGTCAATGCACAATATGCATTCGGGACCCGAATGCTAATCGCCCTCCAGAACATGCAGTTGGCCAAGTCCAAGATTTAGGCCATATCTTCATACCCTGAAGGTTTCATGTTGATAGCTTAAACCGTTCACGAGATATAATAGTGCTAAAGGCATGCGATAAAAACTAGTTAACCTTTGGCAGCAATTTTGGTGACCTTGACCTTGACCACGAGTTCCCGTTTTCGAACTCGTCCAAGATTATGGCCATATCATGATACCCTGAAGGTTTCTTGTTGATAGTTCAACCCATTCATGAGATACAATGGTGCTAAAAGTCGGTGAGAAGAGCTAGTTGACATTTGGCACCAATTTTGGTGACTTGACTCAGAGTGCTCATTCCCGACCTCGTCCAAGAGTTTGGCCATCTCTTGATACCCAGGTTTCATGTTGATAGTTCAAGTCGTTCATCAGATATAATGAGAACACACACACACACACACACACACACACACACACACACACACACACACACACTCAAAGGCAGGCAAAAACATTACTGCTCCGCTTTCTAAAGGCGGGTGATAATTAGGTGCTAATGTCTACATAGTGGATGCATCCAAATGCTCTTGTGTATGTTCTTATGTTGAAAAATGGTGTTGGTGATGACCAGACTGTGTTCTGAGCATAAGGTAAGCGGTTGAAGGCCATTGTTGTTCATGTTACCAACACCATGACAGTGTATAATGCCTTGCAAGAGGGGATTATCTCTTCCTACTCTGGAATTGAAATCTCCAAGCAGGATGGCTTTGTTATTATGTGGTACTAAGTGAATGATAGAAACCAGGAAGGCATAAAGGAATCTTTGATGGTGTCCTTAGTGTTGGGATGAGTGTTGTGTATTGGTCTTGAGAGAGAATAATGCGCCAGGCCATCAGCCTCTTTGATATACCCAAAGGTGATTCTTGGATCTTCTGTAGTAAGTTGCTTTGGACTGCAAAGTCAATACCATGGTTTCTTCATAAATTGGTATACCCTTCTCCTACTTCTATTTGGATGCCCTTTGTTGTGAGACGAGTCTCAGACAAAGCAGCCATGTCAGTTTTATACCATTTCAGTATTTGGGCAATAGGGTTAGGCCTACAGCATGTGTCTTAGTATCAAAAAAGGTTCATACTGTATATTCCAGGTAGCAAGAGCCAGAGGGGTTCTTTTTGCTTTTCGACCGGAGTGTGAGATGCCTTGAAAGACACGGTTATCTGTCTAGATGGTGCGGAGCAGGAAATTTTTATATTACATTTTCTTAACACCTCCTCGTCAGCAGTAAGCAGATGGTCGTCCGTTTCCGGCTGCTTTGTCGCTCTGGATGACACTGAATGAATTACCTCCTCCTGTTAGTTATTATCACTGTAGGGAGTTTTAACTGTAAACTAACATAAAGCAAAACAACAACTCACCATTATAATAAACGGTATGTGAATATGGCGTTTTGATCAGTACGCAGTATAAATATGCTAGGCCTAATGAATATCCTGAGTACTTAGCTGTGGTGTTGACGGTAATAAATGCAGAGAGAGATGGATAATTCTTGGAGAATGCTTAAGGCACGTCTGTACTAGCTGGTGGCAAGGAGAGAACTACACTCTCTGGTAGCAGGGAGAGAACTGGCTAGTCTGATGGCAAGGAGAAAACTTATCAGCTTCGAGCAGCTTCGCGCACGAATTAAATCAAATGAAACTTAACATACTGAATCAATATGACTAAATACGTTGTTTTCTCCATGACCAGATATAGCTCTAGTGACAAATAATATTTTACCCAATTATAAAATACAGAAAACTATTTACAAAAATGTGCTGTCGTGGGCGGGAATATTTAAACCCGAAATCCACGACATACTCCCCCGCCCAAAATACTATCTATCTATCTATTGCCAGACGCCTCAATCCCGTTTGGGGTGGACACAAACAAATAGCCTCCAAGTCGCTCTGTCCCCCGCCATTTCACTGCCCTGCTCCCAACTCACACCTCCCTCTCTCATATACCTCTCCACCCCATCCCTCCATCTCCTCCTCGGCCTCCCCCTCCCTCTTCCCCCCTCCACCTCACTCACATACACTCTCTTCGTCAGTCTTTCACCCTCCATCCTCTCCACATGGCCAAACCACCTCAGTGTGTTCCTCATAACGCTTCCTATCACATCCATATCAACACCACAATATTTACAATTGTCTCGTCCCAATCAGGGTACGCCATAGTTGGGAGGAACTTAAGGCGGTCCGACGTGATGTCCTCAACGGGGCATCACATCGGTCATTTACCGGTGTAGGGAGGTGTTGGGTAGCGCCGGTTTGGCTGTCATCTTCTTCCCTTTCTATATCAATTTCTAAGGGATACAGCTTAACCACTGGTCTCGTGGTCAAACCAGCGCTTGTCCTTAGCTGTACTACCCTACATTCTTGATCAGGACCATATAACAATTTGGTAACCCGACCTAGTCACCAGAGAAGTCGAGGTCCATCGTCGTGTATCAGAACGACATCCCCAACTTGTGGTGCTGCCTTCCCCCTCTTGTATGCCAATTGACGGTGTTGCTCCCTGAGAGATATTAGGTAGTCAGTGGTCCATCTCCACAGATCTCGTGAAATCTTTGTCACATATAGGAGACGTCTGTTTATCCCCGAATTAGTCCGCCAGGTGATGTCCGTGAGATCATCATCCCTGACTTCCTGTTTCGGGAATTGTCTAAGACGCCTCCCATTAATAAGTTGTGAAGGAGTAATAGGGAGTGGCTCTTCAAGGTCACCGTATGTATATCCAAGTGGACGGTCATTGACTGTGGCCTCAAGTTCCAATAATACAGTATCCAGTTCTTCACGGGTTACTAAAGCTCGACCCAATACCTTTCTCAGGCCAGCCTTTAGGATACCCATCACTCTTTCCCAGATGGCACCGAACCATGGCGCCCTGGCTGGTATGAACCGACACTCAATTTACCTTTACCAATTCACTCTGTAACCTTGGATCATTTTTTAACTCCCTCAACACACTGGCTCCACTGATTAATGTAGTGACATTATCACTAATTATGAGTTCAGGGAAGCATCTCCTGCTACAGAACTGACGGAAGGCATGAATGAAGGACTCGAGAGGTTTGACACCGTCTCCATGTGTATAGCCCGAGTAACTGCACAGGTAAACAAGACTACATATAATTTTCCTATGATACCCTTTTCTTTAATGGGTAGAGCACCTGTGTAGTCTACTCCTGTTACTTGAAATGGGTTTACTTCCTGAACCCTAAAGTAGGGTAATGGCGGAGCCTGTACAGCACTATATGGGGCACCTTGTAACCTTTTACAGGTTATACATTTCCTTAAAACCTTCTTTACAACTTGTCTGATCCTAGGAATCCAAAATCTTTGTCTTATGTAACTTACAACATAACTTACTCCACTATGGCTACACACCTTGTGGCAGTACTCATAAAGGAGAGCTGCTAACCTATGTTTACTACGTATTAGGATAGGGTACTTAGCTTCCTCCTTTAAGTCCGACAACTGTAACCTACCCTTACAACGCAACAGCCCACCTTCCATATAGAGGCCTAACTGCTTCACAACATTACTTGGTGTGCCCTTTCCAGTGGATAAATAATGGTAATCCTCAGGGTACTCTTCCATTTGAGCTAACTTAATCATTACTGATTCTGCTGTCCTTATTTCCGGCACTGTCAAATAAGCCGGCATTGCCTCATGTGTTCTTTGTCTCCTATCTTTCAGCGTCTTGATAAGTCTCAATACCCACGCCATCACATGCCTTGTCTTCACATAAGAACCATATCGGTCCCAATTCAATATGGCAGGAAGGGTTACCGATACTGGCAATGACAGGGTCTCTTCGAGGAGACAACCCATGGTGACGTCCCCAACTTCCTCAAATGGACCATTTTCCGGCCACATTTTTTGGTGAGGTAGCCATGTGGGCCCTCCCCACCACAAAGAAGAACTTATTAAGGACGCATGTGACTTCCCTCTGGAAACCATATCACTGGGGTTGTCCTTTGTAGACACAACGAAATTCAGCATCAGGGACTAATGCCTTTGTCAATTCTGTTCTGAACATATACAGGCAACAGTTTTTTACAATACAACCAGTATAGGGTTATCTGGCTGTCCGTCCAGAGGTATATTTTTTCTATGCTTAACTCGTCCGCATAGGCCTCAGAAATATACTTGGCGAGACGAGCTGCTAGCATGACAGCAGTTAGTTCTAATTTTGGTATAGTGAGGGGTTTAATGGGTGCTACTTTGGCCTTTGCCATAGCTAATCTACTACTTCCCTCACTAATTAAGTAGGCTGCTACACCATAAGCAGTGGTGCTTGCGTCGCTAAATAGATGCAGCGTGACCTTATTACTATCAGAGACTTGGCGGGGAAATACAATACTGGTACTGTTAATCATATCCTCATATATCCCCTGCCATTCAGCTTCCTTATCTTTCGGTATGGGAACATCCCACCCACATTCAATACGTCATAGATCTTGCACAAATTTTCTTGCACGGATGGTCACCGGCAATAATACTCCCAGAGGGTCAAACACACCTGCAGTTATGCTCAACAACTCACGTTTCGTCAATACTGTGAGTCTGCTTTCGTGTCCCCTCACATGTAACATATCCATATCAGTTAGCCAAACAGTGCCAAGTACTTTTACCTTGTCCTGAACTTCAGAAGCCAAACCCTTTAGGTGGAGTAGCTTTCGCAAATTCACACTGTTTGTTACCCACTCTCTTAAGGACAAATTGGCACTTGAAAATACTCTCAGGGCATCCCAACACAATTGTTGTAAAGCATCCTCATCTTCCTTGGTTCCTTGCAAATTGTCAATATACAACCCTTTCCTTAATTTATCAATCAAGGCTTTATCCTCCTGAACCACTGATAAATATTTCTGTATGGTGGCAGTCAAGAGGAATTGGGAACAAGTGGCTCCAAACAGCACTGCCTTGAACCTATATATCATGTAAGGGCTATTTAGATTTACAGGTTCAATAGGCCAAAGAAATCTAGTGGCATCCCTATTCCTTTCAGATAACCCCACCATAAGAAATGCCTTCTCAATGTCACTCACCCAGGCAAAATGATGACACCGAAAGCGCAACAATATTTGTGCGAGGTCATTAACCAAAGATGGGCCCGCGTGTAAGCGGTCATTCAGACTATATGCCCTCTCATGCTCTCTAGCTGAACAATCAAACACTACTCTAATTGGTGTTGTTAGGCTATCTTTAGTGACACCATGATGAGCTAGACAGTGTACAGGATGTCCTACCAGACTTGTCCTCCACCTTTTCTATGAATGCTCTTTCTAACTGATCCTGGATGACTTTACTATACTGTTTGCAATAGTTGGGATCCTTTATGAATTTATGCTGCAAACCTCTTAATCTGCCTAAGGCTAACTTGAAATTATCAGGCAACTTATCAACGTTTTCTTTCCATGGTAATTCCACAACATATTGTCCCTGTTCTTTGGAGTATTGCACCGTTTCATAGAAGTTACCTAATACCTTCTCTTCCTTCTTATCGGTCTCACTGGGACTAATACATATGTGATCTAAGTCCCATAGAGCTGTCAGATCCTTGATTTCTGGAGTAGTGTTCCAGCCATCAATATTTGCTAACTCCATTATCGGATCTACTGTCAGTTTCAGAACAGTTACCAGCTCTACTTGAGTACCTTCTTCCTCCGACCGATAAGTGCCACTCAGTGTATAACCATAAATTGTGGATAACAAAATTATGCCTCCTTCCCTTATATAGCCAGCGTGTACAAAGTGATAATAAAAGTCCGCCCCAATCAGCAGTTTGACTATATCCCCACTAGTGACACTTGGATCTGCTAACTTGTAGCCTCGAGCCTTCAGATCCCGCACATTATGTTGCAGCCCCTTCCCTGGCTTATAGTTAGGTACTTTGTCTACAACCACCGCCCTCAACTTGCGCACCTTTCTACGATGGCGGTAAAACAACTCCACTACCTCATACTGATCACTACCCCTAGAGCCAGTAAATCCTTGCAGTTGTAACCGTTCCTTTCTCATCTTGTTTACCTTCAAGTTTGTTAAATTTGATCTTAGAACAAAGGTACGTTGTGAGCATTGATCTAATAAGGCCCTAACCTTGTTCTGCTGGCCCGTTTGAGTAACCAATGGGATCTGAATCGTTGGCAACAACACTGCATTACGACTCGAAGCCACAGCCATCGTCACTGTTGGTTCTTGGGTTACTGTTTGTTCATGGGGTTCAGAACGACCAGTCGGACACAAATAGTTGTAGTGTTTCTGCTGGCAATATCGACATGGCCTTACTTTGGGATTTGTACAACCCTGACTACCATGTTCTGCCGACAAACACCCGACACACAGCCTCAATTGCTTTGCTCTCTTTAATTTTGCCCTTTTTATTTTATACTTTGTACACTTAGCCCAAAAAAATCCTGGTTTAAAACAATTTACATCCATTCCTCTGCATAGGTTCAGCGTGTTTCACTTTCTTCACTGCATATGCTGCCGTAGCGGTCGCACCCAAATGTTCTAAGGGATTCTGTCTACTTTCGATGTTACATACCTCCGTCTTTAACACACGAACATAATCATCTACATCCAACCACTTCACTTTAAGTTCACGTTTGATCACTTCCGAAAGTGTACCAGGGAGTTTATTATGGAGTAAAACAGCACAAATTTCACTCACAGTCACTCCCATTGTACGTAGTGATTCTAAAGCACATTCAGATGATGCAGAAAAGTCCTTTACTGTAGTTCATTCACTTCATGAGGTGGAGGAGGTAAATTACATAATTTAGCAATGTGAGCAGCCTTTATGAGATCTTCTTGATCGTAGGTATTAATTCTAATAATTCGGAGTGCTTCACCACTTAACTGTCCCTTAAGATATGTAAATTTCTGGATGTCTGTCAGATCTGTTTGGGAGTGCACACTGCAGTCAAATAGCTCCCAAAAACCCAGCCACTGTATGGGATCACCTTCAAATACTGGCAATTTCAGAGACGGTAATTTAATTCCCATTGCTTTCCGACTCTCTGCCCGTTCTTTTACTACCGAGTCCTTGGCAGGTAATTCTAGAGCACTCTCTAGTTCTATCAAGTGTCTGTTGACCTTATTAACATATTCCGTATTACTGACCACTTCTTCTTCTAGGTCTTCATCAGGATATAATTCATACAACTCCTGATTGTAAGACTCGATCTCAGCGAGGATTTTCTCAACCGTTACCTTCATTCTTTTGATGTCGTGAACGGTTGCGGCATGTTCTATAAATTCTGTTAAGTTAGCGGTCAGTTTTGTGACTGCTCCCTTTTTGGCAGCTCTAAGCCTCTTTAATGATTTTATCTTATCCATTGTAATTATAGGCAATTAAGTGAAAGCAGATGACAACAATCCAGAATTTCAAGTTGAATGTACTCTTTCTTGGGCGAATCCAAATAAATAAAATGAAATAAAACAAAGCCGAATTTCTATATTAAAATTTTGACATAAGTTTGTAAAGCCCCTGTGAGGGTAGTATGTTAGGCAGTCCGGGAGATCAAATCCTAAACCCCCTCACTAAGAGCTTGTTGCCCAAGAAAGCAACACGCTCTTTTCAGAAGGCCATCCAACACACTTTGGTTCCCTGGTGTATCCAGGGACGCCAAACTTGCGGACATAAAAGGCCGGAGCATCGTCTGGATACTGCACCGGACGACCTAGTGGGAATCTCTGGTTATACGAATGCCCAAAGAAGGCTACTTTCTTCAAAGGGGACGGATAATCTACTGGGGACAGTTCAAACTCTACCCCGACACCCCCCAACCACGAGCAGCCTCCCCTGGTGCCCCACGCAACATATGGTTGTTTGCAGACACAGCACAAACAATGCTCGGCTCTCACACCCGCAACCCCCTATTCTTTATCACCAGATATAATCCTGGTCACGGGACCAAATTTATGTTAGTTATTTTCACTGTAGGGGGTTTTAATTGCAAACTAACATAGCAAAACAACAACTTACCATTATAATAAACGGTATGTGAATATGGCGTTTTGATCAGTACTCAGTATAAATATGCTAGGCCTAATAAATATCCTGAGTACTTAGCTGTGGTGTTGACGGTAATAAATGCAGAGAGAGATGGATAATTCTTGGAGAATGCTTAAGGCACGTCTGTACTAGCTGGTGGCAAGGAGAGAACTACACTCTCTGGTAGCAGGGAGAGAACTGGCTAGTCTGATGGCAAGGAGAGAACTGATCAGCTTCGAGCAGCTTCGTGCACGAATTAAATCAAATGAAACTTAACATACTGAATCAATATAACTAAATACGTTGTTTTCTCCATGACCAGATTTATCTCTAGCGATAAATAATATTTTACCCAATTATAAAGTACAGAAAACTATTTACAAAAATGTGCTGTCGTGGGCGGGAATATTTAAACCCGAAATCCACGACACCTCCTATGCCATCATGCCAGCAACCACTGGGCAACTGCCTCCTATGCACAGGACTCAAGCAAGAAACTTCCAGCCACATCCATGATCTTTTTTGTGCAAGGAAGAAGGAACCAAAGGCCAGGAGCCTGTAAATTGTTCTCCCCAAGAAATAGAAAAAACAAGATAACAACGCCAAATTCAGGAACTGTTCATTTCGAGATGCCTGGACACACCTTATTTGAAAGACTGGAGATTTGAGGCAGTAGAACATACAGACAGGGGCAGACAGTTCTAGAGCTGACCTGTTGCATACATGAAGGACCGGGGGTAATGGTTACTCTTGCATTAGAGTTGGACAGAAAAATTATGAGGGTTTGTTGCTAGACAGATGCCCTTCACCTGCCGTAGCAGAGGAAGGACGCAGGCAGACAATTCAGATGAGCAGTGACCATTGAAGTAGCTATAGAAAAGAGATAAAGATCCAACAGTACGGCGAAGATACAGAGGTTCAAGGGAGCTAGTAAGAGGAGGAGAGTTGATAAGACGAAAAGCCTTTGACTCCACCTTGTTGATAAGAGCTGTATGTGGGGAGCCTCCCCACATATGAGAGTTGTACTCTATGCAGGGACGAATAAAACCAGTGTATAAAGTCAACAACAGTCCAGGGATATAGAAGGCATGGCGTCAGCTGAGCACATCTAATCTTTTGGAAGCAGATTTTACAAGAGAAGTAATATGTTCTTTCCAAGATACATTATGAAAACCCAAGTATATTTAAAGATGATGCAGGATTGAGCTGGATATTGTAAAAAATATTGAGGGTACTCCTATGGAAGATTTTGTCGGGTTGATATATATAAGAACTAAGTTTTTGATGCATTAAAAACAACATGTATACCTTTACCCCAATCAGAAATAGGACCCAAGTCAGACATTAGGTGTGCCATAGCCTCATCTCTTGTTTGTTGAAGTAACTGCTGAGATGGATGCTGTGGGATGCGAATTGAAAGGTGAAGGGTGGAGTCATCAGCGTATGAGTGGACAGAGTTAGATGTACAGCTTAGAAGGTCATTGATGAACAAAAGACAGACAAAGCCCTGAGGAACACCACTATTGATAGCTCTAGGAGAAGAATGGTGGCTGTCTACAGCAGTGGCTATAGAACGACCAGAAAGGAAGCTATAGATGAAGGCACACATAGAAGGATAGAGACTGAAAAGGGGCAGTTTGCAAAATAAAGATTTATGCCAGATTCGATCGAAAGGCTTTGAGATGTTGAGTGCAATGGCAAAGCTTTCGTGAAAGTACCGAAAGGAGGAGGACTAGGAGTCTGAAAGGTAGGTGAGAAGACCACCAGTGGAGCGTTCCTGACAAAAAGCATACTGACCATCGGAAAGAAGGTTGTGACAGGAAAGATGCTTTAATTTTTTTTTTTTATTAAGAATAGACTCAAAAACTTTTGAAATACAGGATGTTAAAGCAATTGGGTGATAGTTAGAGGGTTGGGAATGGTCATCCTTCTTTGGGACTGGCTGAATGAGAGCAAACTTCCAGTAAGAAGAATAGGTACAAGCTGATAGACAATTGGAAAAGTGTTTACCTATGCAGGGTGAAAGCACAGAAGCACAGTTCTTGAGGACAACAGGAGGGACCTCATCGGGCCCATATGCCTTCTTAGTATTGAGGCCACTGATGGCAAAAATACATCAATTGAAGAAATGTTAATGTCAGCCATGAGGAACAGCACCAGAATTGTCTAAGGTGACACTGGAGACAGAGTCTGAGCGATGAGTTCTGTTTTATCAGTAGAGGAAATAGCTATAGATCCATCAGGATGAAGAGGGAAGGATGATGAGGTAAAGATGTTAGAGATTTCTGGCAAGGTGCAGTTTGAGTTGGAGAGTTCAGAGCATCCCATTCACTCATATGCAGATGACTCAACACTACATAGTTCATTCACACTCAGACATCCATTTACAAAGTCTAATATCTCTACCTCTCAACTCAATACAGCCATCTCCATAAATCAAGATCTATCTACAATCAGTGAATGGGGACAAAACAACCTTGTCTCTTTTAATGCTAGTAAAACTAAATATATACAGTACAGTTTACTAATAGACAGATATTGCCAGATTCGTACATTACCTTCAGTGCTACTAATATTCCCATCTCCAAAAGTATTGAAATTCTTGGTGTCTCACTTAACAGTGCCCTCAGCTGGACCTCTCATGTCAGATCACTTGCTAAAACCGCCTCAAAGAAACTTGGATTATTGTACAGAGTCCATAACTTCTTCGCCGATGAGCAGTTAGCTATAATTTATAAGAGTCATGTGCGCTCTCAGCTTGAATATTGCTCACCCTTGTGGAATGGTTGTGGAGAGGTTGCATTAAGACAACTAGACAAAATTCAGAATAAAGCTGTTAGAATCATTAACAACCCTGCCATTACATATAAACTACCTCCCCTGCAAGTAAGAAGGAATGTTGCCTCCCTTGCATTATTTTACAGATATTTTTTTGGCAAATGTTCTGACGAAGTTGCGTCCATGGTGCCACCTCTCCATGCCTTCCCTCGTGCTACACGGGCATCTGGTAGCGCTCATGACTGGAATGTCACTCAACCACATTGCAGAACTTCTGCCTATCAGAATTCTTTCATTCCCCGAACTGCATCTCTCTGGAACTCGCTTCCCCAGAGTTGTTTTCCTCCAAATTTCAACCTACAACTGTTCAAGTCTAACTGTTACAGATATTTTATGAACAGAGGACACCAGTAATCTGGTGTATGGATTATTTTTTTTCTCCATTTGTTTTTCCTTCCTCCGTTCTGTTATTTAAAAAAAAAAAAAAAAAAATTAGTACAGATGAAATTATTTTTAGCAGAGTGAAGAACAGATTTAGCACGATTCCGGGCAGAAACATAAAAGAGATGAGATTCAGGAGTGAATTGGTTCTGGTACCTTCTGTAGGCATTCTCCTTGTTGTGGACAGCATTAGAACAAGTGTGATAAAACCAAGGATTTTTTGCATTAGTCAAAGAATATGAGAAAGGAATGTTATGCTTCCATGCCTGAGAGAATAACCTCCATAATATGCATGGCACACTCAGATGACTCTCAGCCACGGAAACAATAATAATTCCAGGGAGAATCAAAGTAATACTGCCTGAGGGCCTCCCAATCAGTGGCTCCAAAGTGCCACAACTGACGTTTCTTTGGAGGATCCACAGGCCAAACTAAAGCAAAAGGAAAGGTCAAGGTGATAAGGTTGTGATCGGAGGAGCCCAAGGAAAGAAAAGATCAACAGCATAAGCAGAAGGATTAGATGTAAGGAAGAGGTCAAGTATGTTGGAACTCTCTCTAAGGCAGTCAGGGATATGAGTACGGTGCTGTACAAGCTGCTCTAAGTCATTAAGGATAGAAAAGATGTAGGCTTGTTCACCAGATGGATCAGGGAAAGTAGAAGATAGCCAAGGCGGTAGTGAACATTGAAATCTCCTAGGATGGAGATTTCAGAGAAAGGAGAAATGGTTAGAATGTAATCCATCTGTGAAGTAAGGTAATTGAAGAATTTGTTATAGTCAGTAGAATTTGGAGATACGTAAACAGCACAGATATATTTTATCAGAGAATGACAGGAAAGCCGAAGCCAGAGAGTATAGAAATTTAAAGATTCAAGTTCCGGAACGCGAAAGCAAGGTATATCATTGCATACATATGCACAACAGCCACCTTTGGCATTGAAATGAATATAAAGAAAGTAGGAGGATACGAAGAAGGGTTTGTTATCAGATGCCTCAGACAACTGAGTCTCAGTTAGGAAAAGAATTTGAGGTTTAGGGGAGGAGAGGTGGTGCTAACAGATAGAAATTTAGAGGAAAGGCCACTAATGTTTCAGAAATGAAGAAGTGAATAAGAAAGTTGTTCCAGGCATCTCGCAGGGTCGTCACCGAGCAAAGGGCAGATAGTGGGGGCATTAATGGTTCCCCCCCCTACCCTCGAGGACTCCAAGGCTTGATGTTGAGATGCCATTTCGCTAATTTAGATAGGATGCGTAGTGTGTAATGTGTATGTAGTTTGGTGTTGACAGTAAGAGGAACTTGTACTGGAGAGCATGCTGGCCTACTCTTTGTATTATTGAAACACTGAAAAAATTCAGCAAAGGGAGATAGTCAGGAGCTAGTCCTGATAAAACGGAAGCTCCAGCTCTCCCTGGGATCAGCTTTCCATCCACCTTGGGCATACTGCCCTGCTCGACTGGTGCTACAGTCTACAGTACTCCTGTCACTGTCACCCTATCCTGTCGCCATGACCTTTGATTTTGATGAAAGTATGATATGGGGCGTGAGAAGAGCAGTGGGCTTGCACAGTGAATGGATTTGATGTGATGGTGAGGTTGCACACTGCACAGTTCTTGGCACCACATGGCTTGGTCCTTCTCAGCCTGGTGATGTTGGTATGAAGATTCATGACGACCATCTACTTAGTATGGTTGCAGGAATCTGCCGAGAGCTCTATTTGTTGACTCCCGCCCTCCGTGGGACTCCACGGTCGGATTTTCCGTCCAGAGTTTGCACCCGTAGCCTTAACCCATCCAAGGGTAATCCACAAGGCAGTGGACCTGGGAGCCCTTATTTTGACTTCTCAGCATTGGCTTCTCCAGCATTGATAACCCTGTTCTCCTGCTAAGTCCGGCATATAACCCTGAGAGTTGCGCCGCCAGATTTTAATTATATTCAATATATTCCTGCTGAGTCGGAAGGGGGGGGGGGAGGTCTCTCCCCGCTGGTATGGCCCACCAGATTTACGGGGTATGCAAGCCCCCCGTCACGACAAGGTGATTCCTGTGAGGGGAACCTACCCTAATATCTATGTCATCAGTCTGAGGAGATAGAAGTAGTATTAGTTGCAAATCCAGGCACATCTGAACGCGAGCCCAGTGTGCCTAGAGCTGCCTTCTGAAATCCGCCATCCTCCATTCAGAGGATAGGTAAGGTACTGAGGCACTTTTGTATAAAGGGCACCTCTACCGCTCGGTCGTATCGGTGTCACTACATGACGTCATCTACCTCCAGCACTGACTGAGGTGACAGAAATGAGATACTGAAAAACAAGCCTCAAAGGAAGATATTATGTTAGAGACGCCTGCAGCCGACAAGTAAGATGACAAACCATCAGGGAAAGATATATTTGGATGAAAATAAAATATGAACATTTATTTGATATCTGTAGTGTGGTGACACCTCTACTATTTTCTTATTACAACGGCCAGACGATTTTATTCAGTTTTAGGGAAACCTGTCGTAACAGAAGTGTTAACAGCACACTGCATTAACCCCTTCACATCACAGTTTTTTTTATTCTCCCTACCACCCAACGACTTTACAACGCTTGGCGGAGACCTTTTCCGGTCAGGGGATTACATATATAAAAGGAAAGTGAAACAACGTGGCACAGAACTAGGAGAGAGAGAGAGAGAGAGAGAGAGAGAGAGAGAGAGAGAGAGAGAGAGAGAGAGATTGCAGCCTTTCACAAGAGATTAATCTTTATTCATAATGAATTTGCCGTGAAAACGACTATATTTATTCCGCATGTAATATCGCGAGGCAATAATTATTCAAATTCAAGCCATCAGTTGATGAGCTCTGCAAAAAAACTATTCTATAATTCTCGTGATGGACAATTTGTGAGCGAGAATGTGTTTTTACCGTATGTCAGTCATTCACCATTTTTGTAACTTTTATTGAAGCCATTGTATTGATGCACTTTTCATCTTAACTTGGCACGAATGTTTGTTCTTTAGGTTAGTTTTTTATCGTAGTTCCGTGGCAAAATGACACAGTACTCCGGCCCTGAATATTTACTGTAGCACATATTCATAACACTCATCATTTATTGTACTTGTGTTCATTTTTTCATGTAACTGAACATTATAGATGACGAGATGGCAATTTAAGGCCAAGGTACACTGAAGAGTATATACCGTATATTCTGTAACATATTATCACATTTGACAGGCATGACCATCCCTTCTCTTGACGTTAACACAGTAACTATATCTTTTATCTTCTCAAGTACTCTTGGCAGCTCTTTTAACCCTTCAGGCCCTTTTAACATTTCAGGCCAGTAACATTTTGGCTTACTATTTGATACTATTTTAAAATTCATGATATTCACTTTATCATTATTTTGTTGTTCTCTGCCTATTTTTAAATTCCTTTATATCTTGTTTCTGTTGTATGGCAGAGACGGAAAGGAATTTTAATAAGCTTAAGCAGGACATTTCGAGGCTTTAGGTGTCATACATAAAATGGGAAAACTGTGATGCCATATTTCACATGTGTCCGACTAAACTAATGTCTAATGTGTGTGGCTGTGTGCGTGTGGGTGTGTGTGTGGGGAGGGGGGTCCTGCTCCTCTGGGCATTGACTATGAAATGCAAAACACAGATAAAGCCCCAGACGCTTTTTCCGTGTTATCTTTCTTCTTTTTTCTTCCTCTTTCCTTTGTCTGCTTTATTTCATTTTCTTTTTTCTTTTCTTTTTTCTTTTTTTATTTATTTTTTTTGTTACCGATTTTGGGCAAAGACTTGACTGTTTGTTCCCTGGAGCCCAGCAGTCATACCAGTACGCAAGCCACACTTCTTCATATGCCACAGTTCGGAGCAACTATCCACAGCACATTTTGAAGACATACTAGGGCTGTCTCATTAATATACGATGTGATGATCTTAGTAGGGATATTCTTATAGTGTGTCTGTGGATATTAAGAAAGATGAGCAAAGTCTCTTGTAACAAATTTCAAATCATCAGACTACTCCCTGCCCAAGCCTTGGATCAAACTCACATACTTTGAGATCCAGGTTACTTCTCTAACCACTTCACCACTAGCTTCCCCACGTGCTTCCACATGCACCTCTCTTACCCAGGCTGATTTTTCCTTCAGTATTGGTAATTTGCTTCCTGCATTACAGCATGTTGAATGGAAGTACTGTAAATCAGTATAATTTTACCATTATTCTTATTTTCAATCCTAGCACAGACGATAGACCACGTGTGTGTGTGTGTGTGTGTGTGTGTGTGTGTGTGTGTGTGTGTGTGTGTGTGTGTGTGTGTGTGTGCGCGCGCACGCGTGCCTGCCCGGAGGCGAAATTTTTTTTCCTGCCCAGTTCCGTCACTTTGCACATATGGCAACGTTGCCCTGTGTTTAGTTTGGCAACGCCGCGCACAGTTTAGTATTCATCACAATTATTTACCTTTTTTATGCTTGACTATAAATATAATACCTGACTATCTATATTTTACATGGATTGAAAGAATAATAGAGACATAGAGGTCATATAGTTTTCGCAGCCTTAGCTTAAATAATATAAAAAGGGGCCATACCACTGTCTTTACTTCGTCACTCGTCTGCTGAGAGAGAGAGAGAGAGAGAGAAGATACTCTCTACACTTTGCTAAAATTAGTTATATGTTGATTTAATGAAAATGCGGTACGTCTTAGGGGTGGTACATGACTGCTCGTTGAGAACACTTATCAGTAACATATGTTGTAGGCCTATACTACTTTCCCTGTCATTTCTTGTCATTGCTCCCAGACGTACGATTCAATCAGCTGTGTTTACAATCGGCAATGGCGCATCACTGGATCTGCTGGTCATGAATCAACTTCAAGGTAAGCTATGGTGTAACGGGGTTGTTAATAACAGTAACTTGGTTAGTTTTTAGAGTGAGCATCATGCGTAGGCCTGCCTATTATATATAACCAGAGAGTGGACGCGTTTACTAATATACCTAAGAAAAACAAGAAAATAATCTGAAATCTAACCTGACAAATGATTTTACTAATATACCTAAGAAAAACAAGAAAATAATCTGAAATGTAACCTGACAAATGATTTTACTAATATACCTAAGAAAAACAAGAAAATAATCTGAAATCTAACCTGACAAATGATTTTACTAATATACCTAAGAAAAACAAGAAAATAATCTGAAATCTAACCTGACATATATACCTAAGAAAATGTCTAATGAAACATTGATATTCAGGCATCATTGATACCAATATTTCCCAGCTTGCAGCAGAAATTACCAAGGTTAACCCTTAAGAATGATCATGAAAAGCGTTTTAGGTGATAAAATATTATGGGTCATTAACCTCTCTCTCTCTCTCTTTCTCCTGTAAACACAGCTGATTAAATCGTACGTCTGGGAGCAATGACAAGAAATGACAGGTAAAGTAGTATAGGCCTACAACATATGTTACTGATAAGTGTTCTCAACGAACAGTCATGTACCACCCCTAAGACGTACCGCATTTTCATTAAATCAACATATAACTAATTTTAGCAAAGTGTAGAGAGTATCTTCCTTGCATACTCACTTTTTATTGATGACCCTGCATGTTATTATTTTATACTGTTTCAAGCTCTCTCTCTCTCTCAGCAGACGAGTGACGAAGTAAAGACAGTGGTATGGCCCCTTTTTATATTTATTTAAGCTAAGGCTGCGAAAACTATATGACCTCTATGTCTCTATTATTCTTTCAATCCATATAAAATATAGATAGTCAGGTATTATATTTATAGTCAAGCATAAAAAAGGTAAATAATTGTGATGAATACTAAACCTGTGCGCGGCGTTGCCAAACTAAACACAGGGCAACGATGCCATATGTGCAAAGTGACGGAACTGGGCAGGAAAAAAAATTTCGCTGCCCGGAGAGTAGAGGCAGGAATGTGTGTAGTTAATTTTTATTAAAATTTGAGCTGTACTTTTAATAAAGTCAACTTTAATAACCAGGTTGTTTTCGAAAGATACGAGGAGGAGGATATTGGCTGAAGGAAGGATGAAGAGGCAATGGAATAGGAACAGCATGGAGACGTTGGTTGGAAAGGAAGAAATGTATAATGGAGAAAAAGAATAAGAGGACTAGGATGACAAAGGATGGCATAACTGTTTTCTTTAACCTGTCCTGTAAGAACATTACCTCGCTCGGGTCGGAGTCCGGGGTAGTGCTGTTTTTCGTCGAATTTGTTTGTTTCCAACATTACGGAAAAACAGATGAATGAAACTGCATGAAAGCTCAGGATATGTGGGCACTGGTCCTAAAAGGAAGTAATTAAAGTTTGGAGGTAATCGAGTGAACTTGAAAGGTCAAAATCAAGGTCACGGATTTCCAGAGGGCTATAACTTGAAACCGGTTGAGAATACAGATATTTGCTATAGCAACATACAGGAACTCCCACATGGGTTTTCATTTGGCACCAAGACCTTTGACCCTGAGCGACCATGAAGGGTTAAACTCAAGATCATGGATAGTCAGGGAGCTAGAACTCGAAACTGGTTGCAGACAGGTATTTACTGATATAAACATAAAGGAAGTCCCATATGGCCTTTTAATTGGTACCATGACCACTGACCTTAAGTAACCCTGAAAGGTTTCTTTCCTCTTCCTTCTGTCTACGGGTGAATTTACACTGCATGACAAGCCAAATGGTTTCCTGTACACCAGGAAACCAATTACTATGCTGGGTGGTAACCATATATCTAAATTATGGTGCCTGATGGTTTAGTAGGTAATTAAGGCACTCCAATCGGACTGAGTCTGTGCAGGTTAATATTCAAGGAGTGGTTGGGTTGGGGTTTATCGTTTGCGTAATGCCATTCAGGGATGAGTGAGGCTGGTCACTCTCACCTTAAATGTCAGGACCAACTTGCCTAGTCCCGAGCTCCTACGTTCCTTATGAGGCAACACAGGATTAGATGATGATGATGATGATGAACAATGGAACTTAGTATGGCATATTTTACAAATAATTAGTACCGACAGCCGCCATTACCTTAGACTTTAATGTTTATGACACTAGATGGCAGTACCAATTTAGTATTTAACAGCCATAAAATAACTGCTGACGGGCGAGGTTTGTTGTCCTGACAACACTTGTTAAGGATTTATTTTAATACTGGGATATCATCGCTAACCCTCCTAGTTTTCTCCATCTCATCCCTCATTTCGTTTCCTTTGTACCTCCTCTCCTACCCATTTTCCTTAATTTTCTTACGAAGAATATCATTTCACTTCATTCCTCTTCCTAATCAGCTTTTATCTCTACCAAGAATTTACCACTGTTAAATATACCATTGATTTTTTTGGCTTCATAGCACTTTCACATATTCTCCCTTCTCTTTGGTTTATGTGATTCTCCTTCGACCATTAAATTTCGTGTCTCTCTCCCTTGTAAGTTTTGCTAGATAATATTAGCTGATCTTATGAACGACATTTTCTGTACGAAAAAGTATTTGTTCACCCGCGCTCCCGAAGCGAGCATGGATGGTACGTCTTGTTCGACGGGCGCGCGCGTGCGTGCGTGCGTGCGTGTGTGTGTGTGTGTGTGTGTGTGTGTGTGTGTGTGTGTGTGTGTGTGTGTGTGTGTGTGTGTGTGTGTGTGTGTGTGTGTGTGTGTGTGTGTGAAGAAAATAACAGTTTTATCTGAGTTCAATCAAACTTCAAGGAAGTGTTTGAGAGTTAAGTATGGAACTCATCTATTGTTTTTGAGACTGATAAGCCAAAGGGCTACGTCAAAGTTTGACCCAGCACGATAACATTAAAAGCTTTTATCCGATTGAGACCTAAATTGGTTGAAAAGTTGAGGGGAAGTGGAAGGGATTTAGTCTTGAGAAAAATCAAAAGTCAACGTTAGGTCAAGGCCAACATTCGACCAGCGTGTCTGTGTGTGACTATCTATCTATCTATCTATATACCTAGGCTGCTTCCCCCAAGGAAAGGGAGGTAGCCGAGACAGGACGACTCGCTCTCCATTTACTCATCCATTCAAACACATTCATTCGCATCTTAGCCCCAAAGGGGAGAACGGACAGATCCTCACCACATCACACCGCACAAGGGTCAACTGCGCAATGCAAGCAGTGACATCCACAGCAGGGCCCGACAGCAGAACTGGTTTACCCCTGCCACATCATAACAGACCCATCCCCTTACCCGCACCTGACCTGACTAGCTGATCAGACCAAATGCGGGAGAATATCCCCTCAGGGCTGCGTCATCACTTATTCATTCACAAATTCTCTCCATTTATTTCTGTCACGCACAGCCACTCTTCCTTGCTCAACAGACATCCCTCTCGCATCCAACACTCTCTTCACACTGTCCATCCATCCTATTCGTGGTCTTCCTCTCAGTCTTACACCTCTCACATCAGATCTAGTTATCTTTTTCACCAATCGCTCATTATCCATTCTCTCCATATGCCCAAACCATTGCAACACCCTCTGCTCAACTCTACCAGCCATCTCCCGAACAACTCCAGTTCTCCTTCGCACTTCATCATTTCGCACTCGATTCACACATACTCCTCAGACATTTCATCTCCATTACATTCAAACTTTTCCTCTCTGCTACACCCATATTCCATGTTTCAGCCCCATATAACGCAGTCGGTACCACAACACCCTCATACAGCCTTCTCTTTACATCCATTCTAAGCGAACGACATTTAAACACTTTTTTCATTCCTCCCAGCACCTTTCCTACTTCATTAATTCTAAACTTCACTTCTGCATCTATTCTTCCATCCACAGCAACATGTGACCCTAGGTATTTAAAACAATCTACCTCCTCAAGCAACTCACCATTCAAAACTATATTCATCCCCCTACCGCTCTATCAACCTCGTACACTTCATCACTTTACTCTTATTCTCATTTACTTTCAATTTCCTCCTTTCACACACCCTTCCAAACTCTCTCTACCAACTGTCTCAATTTCTCCTCTGAATCAGTCACCAATGCAGTATCATCTGCAAACAGCAGTTGCTTCAGATTCCACTCTCCTCCATCAACATTTACCAGACTCAGACCACCTAAAACTCTTGCATTCACCTCCTTACAACACCATCCATGTAAATATTAAACAACCAAGGCGACATCACACATCCCTGTCGCAGCCCCACTCTCACGGGAAACCAATCGCTCACAGCATTTCCCACTCTTACACACGCTCTACTATTTACATAAAAACTTTTCACCCCTTTTAGTAACCTACCATCAAGTCCATACAATCTTAAAACAGTCCACAAAGCCTCCCTATCAATTCTATCATACGCTTTCTCTAAATCCATAAATGCCCAAAACACATCCTTGCCTTTCGCTAAATACTTTTCACACACTTGTCTCACAGCAAACACCTGATCAACGCATCCCCTCCCTCTCCTAAAGCCACACTGCTCATCACTAATCACTCCCTCTGTACCCTCTCTAACTCTCATAATTAACACTCTACCATACACTTTACCTACAACACTCAACAGACTTATACCCCTAAAGCTAGTACATTCATACTTATCACCCTTGCCTTTATACAACGGGACCACACAAGCACTTGCCCAGTCAATTGGCACCATACCTTTCTCAAAGCACACATTCAATAATCTTACTAACCAGTCAACAATAGTCACTCCACCACCCTTCAGGCATTCCACAGCACACCCATCCATACCTGCAGCTTTCCCTGTTTTCATCTCCTTTACTGCCTTCTCCACTTCCTCCTTCGTGATCAAAGAATCATTCAACTCTCCCAACACATTTATTCCTTGCACCCTTCTATCTGCCACAATCTCAGCCACGTTTTCCTCCTCTACATTTAACAATCTTTCAAAATACTCTGCCCATCTCTTCCTTACTGCATCCATCTCAATTAACATCCTTCCATCCTCTGCTTTTACTCGTTCTTCCTTCCCAGACTCTCCCTTTCGCACCCTTTTCACCTCCTTCCAAAACATTTTCTTATTCTGTTGAAAATTCTCTGTCAGCCGCCTACCCCACCTCTCATCTGCTGCCACTTTAGCATCACGCACAGCCCTTCTCGCTCTATTCCTCTTTTCCTTATACCTTTCATATGACATCTCATCCTTCCTCTGCAGCCACACTTCATATGCACGTCTCTTCTCAGCCACAGCCATACTTACTTCCTAGCACCACCATTCACTTCCTTTTCTTACACCACCACCCACACGTCTCACACCACACACCTCTTCTGCATGCTCCACCACAGCACTCTTAAACAACTGCCATTCCTCCTCCACACTGCCATTTTCCCGATCTTTCACTGCGTTCCACTCATCTTTCAATTTCTCCTGATACTCTATCTTTTTCTCTCTTTTATCCAACTCACTCACTTTCAAAACCTCCCTGCCACACCTAACCCTCCTAGCTCTCACCCATCTCTTATCTACTCTTAACTTTCCCTCCACCAGGTAGTGGTCAGACATACCTCCACCCTCCCCTCTCAGAACTCTCACATCCAACAATCTTCCTATTACGTTCCTAGACACAACCACATAGTCCATCAAGGCTCTATCAACAACCCTTCCACCCTCCTGTCTCACCCATGTATACTTATAAATATCTTTCTTCTCAAACAGCGTATTCCCAATCACCATCTCTCGCTCAACACACATCGCTATCATTCGTTCCCCATTTTCATTTCTTCCAGGCACACCATGCATACCAACTACGCCTTCAACTGCTACATTTCCCACTCTAGCATTCAGATCTCCCATCATTACCACATTCACATTTGCTCCAAAACTCTGCAGACACTCATCAACATCATTCCAGAAAGACTCCCTCTCTTGTTCATCCCTTTCACTACCAGGCCCATATGCACCCACAAACACCCACAACTCACGTTCAAATTTCGCTTTCACCCACATCAGTCTCGATGACACCTCCTTCCATTCAATCACACACTGCTGCACTTCCGGACTCACTAACAAGGCCACACCTTCTCTTGCCCTTCCTCTATCAACACCTGACAATCTTCCATTCACACTTCCAAACATATATTCCCCCTTCCCTTTCATCTTCGTTTCACTCAAAGCTAACACATCCAACTTTCTTCTCACAAACATTCTCCCAATCTCCTCCCTTTTAGCCTCAATTGTACTACATCCACGCACATTCATAGACCCAATCATCAGGGTACGGGGATAACTCCATCCCCCGTCCCTTTCTCTGGCCTGTCTCTTTTTTAGGAACTAAAAAAAACAGAGGAGGGGGTCCCTAGTCCCCTCACCCCGCCCCTTTTAGTCGCCTTTTACGACACGCAGGGAATACGGTGGCAGTATTCTTCCTAACACAACCCGGCCGCAGAGTAGTAGCACCACCCCATAGTGCGGCCAGGTTGTGTCCCCCCCGCCACTAAAACAACTGTGACCTGATATGAAGCAAACTTGGTGATGACGGTGAGTATCATCCAACGGGTTGACTTATAGATTTAAGAGCAGTAGGTGACTGGTCATGGTCACATGGCAAGGTCAACTGAATGTGATTTGGAAAAAATAAATAAAATAAGAAATGATTTATGGGATGGTAAGGAAAACGGAACCTGACTTTGAGAAAACTGTCCAAGGCCCAGGTGACAGGGAAAGGTCAAATGTCAGGTCACAGGGCAATGTTAAGCAGTTGTGATCCGTTTTGGACTAAGCTTGGTGGAAAATTTAATGGTCAGGCTTGAATGAAGTGATTTGAGTGTGAGAACAATTGGTCAAATGTCAAGGTCATAGAGCAAAGTCTAAGGTTCGGCCCTTAGACCGTGTTCGGATGCAGGTGCTGCACACGCTGAATGCATTTTTTTTTTTTTTAATTGGCTGAGGATTTCATTCCTGCCAGGAATACCGCCTCTGAGAGTATTAAGGCTCTCTCCGGAAGATGACAATTGTTTACTTTATTTTTGCTACTCCTAATTGATTCATAACTTCAGGCACAAACTTAGTAGTCAAGGGGTTAATGTAACTTTGCAAACTGTTAGCCAATTTAGCCCTTTCCGTAGATGACATAATAGTAATCGTATTTATGATAGATTTCAAGTGATTTTATTCACCTTTGAATAGACTCTTCGAACTAGCTGGATTGGACACAACCGTCTTTATGCTCTTCCACTACAACAGGTCTTTCCCAAAATGAAGAAATTTGCATACTGGCACATTCGGTAAATGAAAAATAAGTAATCGAACGGAGGTTCTTAAATGTCAACCTGTCAATAAATCTTTCTCCATCAAAACAATACTTCTTTTAACTCTCGCTGCTACCAGATTATTTTAATCACTTCGCGTAGGACTTCTCACAATGATGGGTTGAATGTTAGTTTTTAATTCGCAAATTGAGATATTTTATTCAGCTTTGGAAGAGTTTTAGGAGTTAAGGAGCTAGACATAGCCATTAATAACAGCCCTTAGTACGGTGTTAGCCTAACTTCAATAACACCACCTCCAGGTAGCAAAAATATAATGAAAAAGAACTCCTGACTGAAGTAGTAGAAAGAAAACGTTTCCTTTCCCTGTCGAGGTCAGTGTTCAATTTCCTGGGATCTGCCTCAGCTGAATATAGTTTTTCCGTCCGTTCTGTTATTTTATTGCGGACTTTTATTTCCATTTCACCGGGTGCGCGGGATGCTACGCAGAACTGCCAGAATAAATTCACCAATATCACTAAATCCTGTTCTCAGTACTAAAAAATATGAAAATACTTGTAAATTGCTGTAGGTAAGAAACATAATGAAGTTGCTGCAGTAATGATAAAACTAGATGATAATAAGCTCTCACAAATTATAGCTACATTAATCAGTTCAAGCAAAGCATGTCACGGTACCGACGCTTGCAAAGAGAGAGTACGATATTAAGTTACTTGGGGCGAACGCGTGCGTGCGTGCGTGCGTGCGTGCGTGTGTGTGTGTGTGTGTGTGTGTGTGTGTGTGTGTGTGTGTGTACAAAAGTGCCCAAACAGTTTTAATCCGATTTTATCGGAAACCTGTCGTAAGGTTATGGGTTGCCTTTGGGGATGCCCCATTTTTTTTTTTTTTTTTTAGAGCGATAGGACTATGGTCGAGGTAATAGAACAAGGTTAAAATCTTGCCTTGCAGATTAACTTAAAACTATTTAATCCAGCTTTGAGTAACCTTGGTGTAAAGGTTGGGGGAAATGTAAGAAAAACAGGATTATATCTAGGAAACAATCAGAGGAAAAGGTTACAGGGCAAGGTCAAAATCTGACACGCGTGTCTGTGCGTAAACAAAATAACTAGGCTAAAAAGGTTTTTATCTGATTTGAACCAAACCTTTTGGAGGGGTTGAAAACAAGCCAAGCTGAAGACCTACTGTCCTGGGGAAGAATGGGTCAAATGTTAATATTATTGGGCAAAGTCAGCTGAAACATTGTTTTTTAATTTAAATGAAACATTTCTTTTTCCGACTTAGATCAACGTTCGTGAAAGAACTCAGAATAAGGCAAGGATAAAGAGATTCTGTGTTGATAATATTCAGCAAAGATTAAGATCACAGGGAAACGTCAGGGTCACATAGGAAGTTCAGTTCAAACAGTTCTGATCTGATACGGACTAAAGATTGTATATGGGAAGAGAATCAGGCAAGAATCAAGTGATTCGATTCTGAGAGCTATCAGTTCATGGTCAATGTTAACAATGAAAAAGTCAAATGCGCGGCTTTTATGGAAAGTAGTGAGAGAGGGAAGTGCACTCTGTAAAGGCTCTTTCCTCACAACTTCTCGCCGTTAGCCTCCTGCATTTGGTGGCGATCTGCTTTGCTGATTCTTGCTACATTTAAATGATCTTATTTTAACATTTGGGAGGTGGTACATATTAACTTAACAGGTCTCTCTTCTAATAAGATTCTTCTTCGTTTGAAGGAAATGATATGGAGGAAACGAAAAATAAATGAAAAAAATATGTTACTCGACTGAAAAGGATAATAGATGAATTAACTAAACTGAACAGAATATCATTACTGATTATATATATATATATATATATATATATATATCATCATCATCTACAGCCATGTCAGTGTCCATTGCAGGACAGGTCTATCCGACCGAGATGGGAACGATACAGTCAATGTATCTCTACCAAGTGGCTTAGGCTGTCTGGTAGAGATTGTATGTAGGGTGAGAAGTGCTTGTAAGTGTGATTATAATGTTGAAGTGACTTTGGATGTGTGTGTAGTCTGTGAACCAAGTGTAATCAGCCTGTAGAAGCCGACTGGGTGCAAGCATACATCATAATATGCAACACTAGTTGAACCACAGCACCCCTTATGTCTGCCAAAGCACTATGTGGCCGGGAGAACATTCCTACAGTTTCTTACCCTGGCTGGGCGCGAACCCTGGTTCTCCTATGTAACAAAAACTGACACTTTACCACTGTGCCATATATATATATATATATATATATATATATATATATATATATATATATATATATATATATATATATAGTATATATATATATATATATATATATATATATATATATATATATATATATATATATATATATATATATATATATATATATATATATATATATACACAGTATATATATATGTATACACAGTATATATATATATATATATATATATACAGTATATATAATATACCCTGAAAATAATACAAGCACTGTTTATGCACCAATTTCTCAAAGCTCCGATGAAGAAGTAGAAACATTCTATGACAACATCTCCCAGATTATGGAAGAAGAAAAGACAACATATACTATACTCATGGGAGACTTCAATGGAAAAGTTGGGAAGTCGAAAAATGAAGAAGCATGTATGGGATAATTTGGAGTGGGAGAAAGGAATGAAAGAGGAGAAACGCTCGTAAATTTTGCTGAAATGTTTAATATGAGAATAATGAACACAATCTTCCACAAAAGAACAGGGAGAAAGTGGACCTGGAGATGCCCAAATGGAGAAACAAAGAATGAAATCGACTTCATTATAGCAGATAAGAATAACACGATCACAAATTTCACAGTTATCAACAAAGTAAATATAGGTAGTGATCATAGAATGGTGAGATGCACAGCCAGAGTCAATTTCAGAAGTGAAAGAAAGAAGATGATTACAGATAAAAGATATGCCCAATAAAAATAAACGAAAACAAAGCAGCCTTTCAGTTGGAAATAAGGAACAGATTCCAGGCTCTCAGTAATGCTGAGTGTGACATTGATGAGCTGAATGAAAGACTAACAAAAGTGCTAAGAGAATCAGCGGAGGTAGTAGGAAAACCTCATACAACCAGAGGCAAGAAATATTCAGAAAAGACACTCGAGCTTACGAAAAAACGAAAGGAAATGAAAGTAAAAACAAAGAAAGACGAAACTGAACGAGAGGAATTAAATAAGCTTATCAACAAAGGACAAAGAGAAGAAAAAAGAAAGAAACATGGATCAGACCAAAGAAACCATCAAAAATGGAAAAAGTCTGAAACAGGTCCGAAGCAAAATGGCACTAGGAAAGCAACAAATGACATCACTGAAAGAATAAATCGGTGAAATAATTAAATGCTGAGATAAGATGGTGAAGAGAGTTGAACAATTTTACAAAGAACTGTATGCATCAAAGACAGTATACCAATAGCTAACTTTTCAGTTGACCCAAGTGAAATACCTGAGGTAACACCAGACGAAGTAAATATTTTTCTTAAAAGTATGAAAAGAGGGAAGGCTCCGGAAGATGATGGAATAGTAACAGATTTACTGTTGGATGCAGGAGTAGACGTACAAGTTAGGATTGCTCACTTATTTACCCACTGTATCAAACAGAAGAAAATTCCCAAAACATGGTGTAATGCAATAGATATTTCACTCTACAAAAAAGGTGACTCAAAAGATCTTAGTAACTACCGACCCATTAGCTTATTATCAGTCATTTACAAACTCTTCACTAAAGACCTTACGAACAGAATAACAACAATTTTGGTGGAGAACCAACCTCGTGAACAGGCAGGATTCCGAAGCGGGTATTCAACCACTGATCATCTACATACAATGAATCAGCTAATTGAGAAAACTACAGAATATAATAAACCACTGTGCTTAGGTTCTGTTGATTACGAAAAGGCTTTTGATTCCGTGGAGCACACAGCGATTATAAATTCACTGCGAAAACAAGGAGTGAATGAGAACATTGTAAAACTGATCGAAAAAATATATAAAGAGGGAACTGCTACAGTTAAATTGCATAAGAACTCGGAAATAAATTAAGATTAAGAAGGGCGTGCGTCAGGGAGATACAATTACACCAAAATCATTTACAGCATGCCTAGAAAGTATTTTCAGAAAGCTATCTATCTATCTATCTATATACCTAGGCTGCTTCCCCCAAGGAAAGGGAGGTAGAAAGCTAGACTGGGAAAATAAAGGAGTGAACATAGATGGAGAAATGCTAAACCATTTAAGATTTGCAGATGACATTGTCCTAATCTCAGAAACTGCGGAGGCATTGCAAGAAATGTTAAATGACCTGAAAAGAGAAAGTCTGAAAGTAGGACTGCGGATGAACCGGAGTAAAAGTAATGTTTAATCCACAAACACCAAAGAGCGTCATCAGAATATGCGATTAAATTCCTGAAGAAGTTGAGGAGTGTAACTACTTGGGACAAATATTAAAAGTAACAAAAGATCATGAGAGCGAAATAAAAAGATGCATTACAATTGGATGGAAAGCTTTCGGTAAACATAGAGACATTATAAAAAGTAGCTTGCCAGTTTGTATGAAACGAAAAGTATACAACGAATGTATAATTCTAGCTATGACGTATAGTTGTGAGACTAGAAACTGACAAAATCGATGGAAAATAAATTAATCCGTTCTCAGAAAGCAATGGAAAGGTTAATGATGGGAATATCTTTAAGAGACAGGAAAAGATAAACTTGGGTGAGACAGCAGACTAAAGTCAAAGATATTACAGAAGTTATGAGAGAACAGAAATGGAGGTGGGCAGGCCATATAGCAAGAATAAGGGATAACCGATGGAGCAAGAGGCTGACTGACTGGACACCAAGAGATTGTAAGCGTAGCAGAAAAAGGCCAGACAGGAGATGGAGAGATGAGATAGAGAAATTTGCAGGGAAAACGTGGCAAATATTGGCTCAGTCAAAGAAGTCGTGGAACAGGTTGGGGGAGGCCTTTGTTCAGCAGTGGACTAGTTATGGCTGATATATATATATATATATATATATATATATATATATATATATATATATATATATATATATATATATATATATATATATATATATATATATACACGAGGGGCTACCTGAAACTTCCAGTCATTTGAACAGAGGGAGCCAACCGTTTGCGGTTTTGCCTTTTGCCGCTAGGAGGAGTCAGCAGCACCCCTTGTGTGCCAGTGTGGCCCTGGGCCGTGTCTGTGAGCAGACGTCTTGTTGAGCAATGCTTGTTATTGTAATGTGGTGTGCAGGTTGTTTGGCGGTTTTGCAATGGCACAGCAATATCGATGTTGATCATTTTCTTCGTTATCCAAGGGATTGTTCGCAAGGAATTCGTCCCATCTGGTCAATCTGTCAGAGGATAGTTTTACTGTGAAGTTTTGCAGCGTCTGAGGGAGATCTGCAAACGTCCAGAACAGTGGAAAAACAAGGACTGGGTCCTCCATCATGACAACGCCCCAGCTCACACATCATTTGATGTCCGGCAGTTCCTGGCTTCCACTAGCACGGTTGTCATTCCCCATCCACCCTATTCGCCTGCCCATGCCCCCTGTGACTTTTTCCTGTTTCTCAAGCTGAAATTACGACTGAAAGGGCGTTGATTTGACTCGATTGAGAAGATCCAGACAGAATCACAAGAGGTGCTCAAGATCATCACGCCTAAAGCCTTCCAGGGATGCATGGACTCATGGAAAAATCGCTGGGACCACTGTATACATGCCCAAGGGGACTACTTCGAAGGCGACAGTGAGGACTAGGAGGTAAGATAACTTGTTGTCCTACAATATTCAATTTACTGGAAATTTTGGGTAGCACTGCACAGTTGACCCTTGTGCATTGTGGTGCAGTGAGGCTCTGTCCCTTCTCCCCTTTGGAGCTAAGATGCGAATGAATGTGTTTGAATGGATGACTAAACTGTGAGTGTGTCGTCCCGTCTCGGCTACCTCCTTTTCCCTGGGGGAAGCAGCTGACGAATGAGGATATAAAGGAGCGTTGTGGTGTTGATGTGGATGTGATAGGAAGCGTTATGAGGAACACACTGAGGTGGTTTGGCCATGTGGAGAGGATGGAGGGTCAAAGACTGACGAAGAGAGTGTATGTGAGTGAGGTGGAGGGGGAAAGAGGGAGGGGGAGGCCGAGGATGAGATGGAGAGATGGGGTGGAGAGGTATATGAGAGAGGGGGGTGTGAGTTGGGAGCAGGGGAGTGAAATGGCAGGGGACAGGGCGACTTGGAGGCGATTTGTTTGTGGCCACCCCAAACGGGATTGAGGCGTCTGGCAATATATATATATATATATATATATATATATATATATATATATATATATATATATATAGAGAGAGAGAGAGAGAGAGAGAGGCTCCAGTACAATACACTATGCCACCTATTAGCACATGAATAGCTTATGATAATTTTAGCTCGCTGAAAACACACATCCTAGTCTACCAAGTAAGGCACAATACAACTTACAGAAAAAACTTAATATTTATTTAAAAAAAAAATGTAGAAATCTCGTGTCACAAAAATATATTTTGAAACTAGAGATGTTACCAAACTTTTCTTTTTCAGCTTTGTTCACTGCCACAGTTCTTCTCTATGCTAAATGAAATCGTCTGACAGCAGCAAGAATGGAATAGATATGTGGCAATCTGAGTGAAGAGGTGCAGTACTAAACTGAAAGGGGACATTTTTTTCTTCGGTGTTAGTTATCCATGCTTAGTAAAGATCCATTTCTCTTCTTTCATCACATTATATTTATAGTTCTGTATACCTACAACTCTATTAGAATTTCATAAACTGAATATGCTTTTGCTGATGGAAGCCAAGGTAAATGGTAAAACATAAAATCACTATGAAGAGAAGAAGATTTCAGCGTGCCGAGATACTTGTCCAGGTAAATTCGGGGAAACTTAAATTTTCTTCCAGGAATCATAACCGTAACTCTCTTGGCGCCAGACCACCACCAACCATGGTGCCAAGAAAGCTTTACTGATTCAGTCTTACCTGCTTTCAGGCTCAGGTTTCATTTTAGAAAAGGTTATATCTCCAACAGGAATTATAACATACTGTAGTTAGCACCATATGATCCATCTACAGTGTGGGTACGTCAGTAAGGAAGAGTTAGGCATGAAGGGAATCCCTCTGATACAATGACGTTTTTCAATACTGTATTCTTGCTGCTACCGTGAGATTAATCAAGCTTCGTGGGGACTCCTTTTACGAAAGGGATAAATATAGTTCATACATAACCATTCCTGCCTCTCTTTATAAAGTGTCTTCCAGAATAAGTTAGAATTATCTCAAGATGCAAGAGTATTTAAAAACAAAACAAGACAAAAATCGTCTCGCTAAAGGAGTACATACATTTCTTTTAAAGGGAGTATATTTGTACTGTCATTATCTATATATCTATCTATCTGTCTATCTATATCTATCTGTCTATCTATTAATCTATCTATATCTATGATACAGTGGTAGAGTGTGCGTTTCGTACACTGGTGAACCAGGGTTTGCGCCCGCCAGGGTAATAAACTTTGGGAGTGTTCACCCGGCCACGTACTGCATTGGTGGACACAAG
>NC_137032.1:24730855-24778355 GCF_032717465.1 Coenobita brevimanus | reverse complement strand
CCATAATAATATTAATCAGGTTATACTATGTTACTGTGGGAGTAGGTAGACAAGATCAGTACATTACTACATTACCCAACATATAAACATATAAATTGTTTAATAATAATGTATTGATTCTACCTTGGTACAACCTTAACTTCATATCATCCAGTAAATTTAGTTTAGCAATATTAGAAATAAATGGTTTGCCTTTTGTCAACATCATGTGGAATATTTAGTTATTTATGTTCTATCTATCTATCTATTGCCAGTCGCCTCAATCCCGTTTGGGGTGGCCACAAACAAATCGCCTCCAAGTCGCCCTGTCCCCCGCCATTTCACTGCCCTGCTCCCAACTCACACCCCCCTCTCTCATATACCTCTCCACCCCATCCCTCCATCTCATCCTCCCTTTCCCTCTTCCCCCCTCCACCTCACTCACATACACTCTCTTCGTCAGTCTATCACCCTCCATCCTCTCCACATGGCCAAACCACCTCAGTGTGTTATTTATGTTACTCCTGAAATATTGATTCTTATGTTAATATTCTGTCATAGAACAAATGGTTTGATTAGCCCATCACGTCCCGACCGATTTTGCATCTCCGATATCCCCCAATCCCGAGCTATTTTGGATTTTTTTTTTTTTGGCTAAAACCTCTGTTTTTGTTGAGAAAAAAAGGTAAATCACCAAGAAAGGGCTTACCGGGGTCCATAAGTGGTCGGAACAGGTGAGGTCCCCCGCACCAGGTATAGTATTCTGTCACTGACATGTGAGGCTCTCATGTTTTCTATGGTAGGTAATTTTGGGAGAAACAACAAAGAACACCTCTACATTTATTGAATTTGAACTAATAAACAATAACAATAACAATATAATGGTTTTCAATTATATATATATGAAAAATAAGCATTGTTCCATCGCGCGAGCATAGCGAGTTTGGTCAGAGTGGTCACACGCTATGTGCTAAGTTTCTTGTTTTAGTAACCATATCATTTTTTTAAATGTATAATACTGTTTCAATGCCATTTTACCATTTTTTACTGTATGTAAATGTTTTCAGCTGTTTTAATTCATTACGATGACATGTAGCATAACTATAACATGCATCTGCTTACTCAGCGCACTCGCTATGACTCGTATCTCAACATACCATATTGTTTTATCACTTTCATACTATTGTTTTCTTTACATTGAACCTTTCCTCAACCACTGTAAATGTTTTCAATTATTTACATTCATTACGACAGCATTTAGCGAAATGCTAGCGCATATTCACGTAGCAAACACTCTCTTCCACTCGTGTTTCAACTTCTACTTTATTTCTTCACTCCCAATATACTTCCCCACTTACATGACACCTGTTTCCATCTTATACTACTATTTACATATTTACGGGCCTTATTTATTCCACTGAGCGTCAGAATATCGCACCAAAATACCCTCGCAATGAATGTTTCGACTTGGATAATATTCATACACTTACATAATAATTTTCCACTTACAATACACCCGTTTCCACTTTATACAACTATTTACATATTTATGGGCCTTATTTATTCCACTGAGAATCAGAATATCGCATCTATATACACTTGCTGGGAATATTTTAACTTAGAATAAATTTATGCACTTACATAACTTTCCACTTACATTACACCCGTTTTCAATTTTTATACTAATATTTACATATTTACGGGCCTTATTTATTCCACTGAGCGTTAGAATAGCGCATCTACATACACTTGCTGGGAAGGTTTCCACTTAAAATATATTTATGCCCTTGCAGATTTTTCCACTTATAATACACCCGTTTCCACTTCCATACTACTATTTACAGATCTAAGGGCCCTATAATTACACTGAGCATCTGTTTGTCGCATTTCTTTCTGAGTATGAGCGTCATATCGCATTCACACCATATCAGAAGTGCATCAAGGTGTGATAATCACTGAAACAAGGGTGAATGCAGACACCCACATCACACTCAACGCACTGGTAGCGGGTGTCTTTTCTCTGAGTGATGGGTCTCACATGGGAATTGCTACACACGTGACACCTGCATTGGGGCCTAGGTCTATTTGGCTGGGGAGGTATGGAAGTGGAGATATGGCGGCCGGATATTCTCAGGGGCGTTTGGGCGGTAGGGACAGTGCATGTGTGGTGTTCGGGCCTCTCAACCGCATACCTGGCAAAAATCTCACGTGTAAGCTCCCTCACAAACCCTTCAAAGGTTTCCTGCACTCCTGTTGTCATAGTGTGCAGTTGGTGGCAATTCAGGGCAGTTATAGCTAGCAGGTGAAAGAAGAGCTTCTTGTACCACTTCATCGTGGTCCTAGCACACTCGACAGTGGATATCATGGAGTCTGACTAGTCCACCAGGTGCATATTGATGTTGTAATCAAGGACACACTCAGATTTCCAGATGGGGCGCCTCCTCTCGCTACGGTAATCCATGGACTCTGTATAGTGCATCAAGGGGCGGTGAACCGTGGACAAGAGGCTGACTTCTCTATTGTGGTTCCACACTGTTGCTAGTATATTGTTCTCCTGGAAAAAGAACACCTCATTTCTGTCAAGTTTCCGCCCCACCTTGACCATGTGACGCCGGTTCACCTTGACGGTACCACAGATTCCAGTGTCATGCCTGTGTAGATAACGAGCGAGAAGAGGGCTAGTGTACCAGTTGTCCAGGTAAAGGACATGACCACGATGAAGGTAGTCTTCAATCATTGTCTCTACCACTGCTCTAGACAGTCCAATACTCCGATCTTCTATTATGTCTGTCTGTGCACCAGTGTACAAGACTATGTCTTGCACATAGCCAGTCCTACAGTCACACATAACAAAGATCTTGAACCCAAAATGGTGCCTTTTGCTGGGTATGTACCGCCGAAAGGAAATATTGCCTCTCCACAACACGAGACTCTTGTCTATGACAAGGTCTCTATAGGGATAAAATGAGGAACAGAATGTTTGCCTTAGGTGATCAAAAACCAACCTAATTCGCCTCATCTTATCTGTGTCATTTGCATTTGCAGGATCATCAGCATCGTAAAAGTGGAGGTGACTTAGACTTTGCTGAAAGCGATTAAGGCAAGAAACGATTATACAAGAATAAGGAGGGAAGCCCAAAAACAGTTTGGGGAGGATATAATAAATAAAAGTAGTGATCAACCAAAGCTGTTTTACAGCTACATCAGAAGCAAAACCAAAGTAAAAGATATAATACAATCCATTACGGACGAGGGAATCACTTATACACAAGAGAAAGATATTTGTGAAGCACTAAATAAGAATTTCCAATTAGTTTTTACAGAAGAAACAAATTTTGAGAGGGACTATGTGGAACATGCATGTCCACACATACTACCAGATATACAAATAGCAGAAAAAGTAATACAGGAGGAGTTAAGTAGATTAGACAGAGGAAAAGCAAGTGGTCCTGATGAAATTTCATGTTGGGTACTACGAGAATGTGCAAAGGAGTTAAGTAAACCATTATTTTTAATTTTCAAGAAATCCTTGAGTCAAGGTAAACTACCTGATATTTGGAAAAAAAAAATATTGTCCCCTTATTCAAGAAAGGAAATAGACAAAATCCACTCAACTACCGACCAGTATCACTAACCAGTGTTGTAAGCAAGGTATTAAAAAAGCTTATAAGAAAAGCTTGGGAAAATCATCTAGAACAGGGGTTCTTAACCTGGGGTCCATGGACCCCTTGGGGGTCCATAGATGGGCTTTACGGGGTCCATGAAGGTCAGAATAATTGAGAACAATTTAGCGATATTGCATGATGCCATTTGGCATCATTAGTTGGAAAAAAAAAAAAAAACTAAATACCTGTGTGAGTCAGGGTTTTCAGACCACTCCACAATTTCGTCTCTTTATTCAAGCCAAACAACAACCCTCTCATTGAAATAAACTTCTGAGCTGAATTAAAGTTTTGTTTTTGTTTAATTTGCACAAGTTGGTTTGTGTTTCATTTTTTCATTGAGTGGCCATTAGTTTTTGCAAGAAAACGAGTGAGAAACATAATTCTCGTAAAGAGCGTTTTGTACTTTGTGTACGTCATACAGTGCGTGTGGTAGTTTTCAGTAAAAGAATGTATATTGATTGCATGCAAAATGCTATGTTTATGTGTTTATGTGCATTTTTGTAGGGAAGGGGTTCATAGCTTTCACCAGATTCTCGAAGGGGTCCGTTACTCCAAAAAGGTTAAGAACCACTGATCTAGAACACAATATGATATCAGAAAGACAGTTTAGTTTCAGAAAAGGAAAATCATGTGTTACTAATCTGTTGAGCTACTATGACAGAGTAACAGACACATTACAGGAAGGAGAAGGATGGGTGGATAGTATCTATTTAGATTTCAAGAAAGCATTTGACACAGTACCACACCAAAGACTTTTAAGGAAACTGTACCATCAAGGAGGAATTCGAGGAAACTGTATTGTTGGATGCAAGATTTTCTCATAAAAAGGGAAATAAGAACAGTATTAAGGGGAACTTACTCATCATGGAAAGAAGTGACTAGTGGAGTACCACAGGGCTCAGTGCTGGCACCAATCATGTTTTTAGTGTATATAAATGATATAGACAGTAACACTGGAAATGAAAGCTATCTAAATATGTTTGCAGATGATGCAAAAATACAAAGGAGAATCACTAACACAGACTCTTGTAAAGAGCTACAAGAATTAAATAAACTTCATGAATGGAGTAATACATGGCAAATGGAATTCAATGTGGACAAGTGTCATGTAATTAAGTTTGGTAAAAGTGGAAAAAGACCTGATTGGGATTATACGTTAGGAAATAAAACTCTACACACATCAGAAAGAGAGAAGGACCTAAATGTGATTATCAATAACAGACTATCTCCGGCTGACCACATCAGTGAGAAGGTACGGAACATGTATACACTGCTTGCAAATATGAGAATAGCATTCACATACATAAATGAAGACATGCTAAGAAAGATAATAACATCATTCATCAGACCAACCCTGGAGTGTGCTTCAGTAGTCTGGAGTCCTCATCTCAAAAAACACATAGACAAGATTGAAAAAGTTCAAAGGGCCGCTACAAGATGGGTACCAAGCTTAAGGGATCTAAGCTACGAAGAAAGACTAAATAAACTGAATCTACCAACACTACAGGAGAGAAGGAAAAGAGGTGACATGTTTATGCTAAATAAATGCATATCAGGGAAGGGGAAAATAGACATAAATGATTACTTAACCTATGGGGAAGCATCAGCAAGAGGACACTGCAAAAAAATGACATAAAAAGAGAGGTGATAAAGACTTAAGGAAATTTAGTTTCCCAAATAGAGCAATTGATCAGTGGAATGCACTACCGAATGAAACAGTGTGCCAAAACAATTCACAAATTTAAGGATATGTAGAATAATATGACTTAAGACACGGGACAGTACGAGCTTGACTCATTCCTGTAAAGATACAATTAGGTAAGAACAATAAGGTAAGAACAGTGGCTGGGTCTATATCGTGGTGGACGTATTACATGTGACGGATGTGTGTATACTGCCAACACTTCCTGGTGGAACGACTGGGGGCAATGTGGGGAGACAGTGTCCGTATGGGAGGAACAGTGCCAGTGTGGGTGGAACAGTGCCAGTGTGGAAGGAACAGCGCACATCTGTTAGAAACAATGTTAGTGTGTGAGGAACAGTGCCAATGTGGGAAGGACAGTGCCAGTGTAGGAGGAAGAGTACCAGTGTGGAAGGAACAATGTCGCTAGCGTGGGAAGAACAATACCAGTACTGGAGTACCATAGAAAATGTGGGAGTGCCAGTGTGGGGATGCCCATGTAGGTTTAACAGTGCTAGCATGGGAAGGACAGTCCCATTTTAGGAAGAACAGTGCTAATGTGTTAATGCCAGTGCCAATGTGGGGATGCCCATGTAGGTTTAACAGTGCTAGCATGGGAAGAACAGTTTCATTTTAGGGAGAAGAGTGCTAGTGTGTTAATGCCAGTGCAAGTGTGGGAGTGACAGTGACAGTGTGGGAACGACACTGCCATTGTGGATGTTACAATGCCAGTGTAGGTTTGAGAGTCTCAGTGTGGGAATGACAGTGTCAGTGTGAGAGGACCAATGCCAGTATTTGATGGACAGTATGAGAGAGAGAGAGAAAAAAAAAAACAATGTAGGAGGAAATCTCAGTATGGGGAAACAATGCCAGTTTGGGAGGGAGAGTGCTAGTGTGTGAGTGGCAGCGCCAGTGTATCAAGGACAGCACCAGTGTGTGAAGAATATTGCCAGTGTAAGAGTGCCAGTGTGGAGGACAGTGCCAATGTGTGAGTGCCAATATGAGGGGACAGTGCCACTAGGAGTGCTAGTGCCAGTGTGGGAGTGCCAATATGGGGGACAATGTCACTGTGGGAGTGCCAGTGCCAGTGCAGGAGTGACAGTGCTAGTGCGGGAGGGACAGTCCCAGTGTAAGAGAAACATTGCTAGCGTGGGAGGAACACTGCCAGTGTAGGAGTGACTACCTGCAGGACACTGACTGTGTGGGTGAGACAGCGTCGATCGAGCACTGGCAGTTTGAGAGAGACAGTGAAATGTTGGGGACAGTTTGAAAAGCACATTGTTGGAAGAACAGTGTGGCATGGCAAGTGTGAAATAGTATGGGATGGAAAACGTGAGAGGGACTGTGTGGAAGAGACAACGTGGAAGTTACAGTGACAGTGATGCAAAGACAGTGACAGTGTGACAGTGGCACTGCGAGGGAGGGACAGTGTGGGTGGGAAAGTGTAGATGAGACAGTGGGTGAGGAATAGTATAAAGCGGAGAGTGTGGCAGGAACAGTGTAGGATAGTGGTAGTGTCGGGAGTACAGTGACAGACTGGAGGAGTAAGACACAGTATGAGAGAGACAGTGTGCCTGGCCTGTGTTGGGGAAAGTGTGGGGGGAATTGGAGTTAGTACGAATTCCAGTTGATGGTCTAGCCTGCCAGGTGTCGATAGTGTCGTTTCAGAAAATGTGGACAAGGGTGGGGGTAGTGTAATCAGTTATGAATTTTTATGTCTTGTTCCTTAGCTTAAACTACACTTGAAAGTAATTTTAATTATTCAACGTATATATAAATGTGTTGTATCTAATATTAATAAGAGCACGTCATCCTTGTGTGAATACTGTAAAATCTGTAAGGAAATTTAACACAAATACCAATTTAGGGCCCTTTCACACATTCTAAAACTGCCAATGGTTACTGAAGTGATTTATTATGTACCCAGAAACTATGGTAAGATTGTAAAAGGTAATATAAAGGCATGTCACTGTCTGTGAATATTGATATATATTGGCTAAGATATGAAATGAGGAATCTCTGGCATCTTTATGCAGATGCCTGCCACGCTTCCAGGCGCACGATTATCATTCTAGGGCAGGGTTGCCACAGCTTGGGGTTTTATACAAGATCTTGGGTTTTTTACCCCTACCTTGGGTTCTTGGAGTTTTTTGAAGTCCAAATAAATATTCACCTGAAACCTGGAAAACATTTAGTAAATTAATTATTTGTATGAAATGTTTGTCTATATTTAAAGTGTACGGACCCTGCCACGCCTTGCCATCCCCGAAAGCTTCGCCCACGATGCCCGTACCGCCACTCGTCAGGAGCGCCGGCCCCGGCCACTGCAGCCTGTAAAACCCCGCGCGACACCGCGGAAACGGCTGCAGTTGAATGCCCCTCTCAACAGGGCGACTGCCATCACTCCTGACGACCCGGCTCCGAACATGAACCTCGATACAACCGCCGCCGAGACCCAAGCACCTCTAATGGCAGTCCAGGAGGAACGGGAGTCCACCCTTGACCCTCGAGACACCCAGGATCCGGCTGCCTTGGACAAAGACCCTCCTATGGAGACAGATGATTCCTCCCTTTTGCCGCCACCAACGAGCTCGTCCCCTCCTACCATCGCCGACTTTGACTGGAGCAAGCTTGACACTGAACAAGTCAACAACGTCGTCAAGAAAATCAGGCTCACGAACAAGTTGGAGCTGTACAACGGCCTCAAGTAGTTCCCCTAATCATCTCTCCAACTACCAGAAGCCTCCTAGCTCACGCTAGTCCTCTTTTTTCACCAGCTTCACCTCTGGTGAGCCCACAGGCCCGGTCCTCCTACGGGAGGAAAATCTACAACAACAACAACAACAACTGCCGCACGTACCCGTGTTTACAAGTACCGTTTCTGTTCCCTCGAACAGACGTGTCCAGCACACAGAGGCAGGCAGAGACGGCAATAGTAGTCTGTAGATGGCCGGCGTTATTATGTGTGTTAGGTGGTACGAATACTGAACAGAGGTACGACCAGAAGTTGGCCGACAGTCCAAGCCAGGCATATGTTTCCAAACATAGCCCATAGAGGGAGCAGGGCTCGTCCACCAGGGTAAGGGAAAAGGGAGGAGATGGAGAGGGGGCGGGAGAGGGAGGCAACGACACGTGGGGGTGAGGGAGGCAACAAGACAGGGGAGGAAGAGAGCCTGTGGTAATGACAGATGACACATCGGCTGTTTTATTATTATTATTATTATTACTATGTATGAAATAGGAATAAGAAAGAAGGACGTTACCCAGCGTTAGCCCTTGGAAAACGGCTGACGTCATTTGTTTGTTTGTTTGTTTTTTCCGGATAATTGTAGACGATTTTTCTTCTGTGATGGAAGCACTAGTGATGTCCAAAGGCTAAAGGTTTGATATAATCTAGCAACCCATAAACAACGGTTTGAATATGATCCGGACGGTCAAAGACGCCACACACACACACACACACACACACACACACACACACACAAATCTCCCTCGTCTAAGGGTTAAGGAAGTAAGAAATAATTTAATCGTATCAGGTAATGTAAAGGTAGACTGCAAGGTAGAAGGGCAGAGAAAGAGAGAGAGAGAGAGAGAGAGAGAGAGAAAGGGGGGGAGGAACAAGAAATTAGCAAGTGAAACACGTAAAGGGGAATGCCTAGTTCGGTGATAAGTGTTTGTGAATCATATAATTACATATATAATTCAGGAACGAAAGAAGCTGATAAATACACTGTTATGATAATAAATTTACAAGATATTAAACATACTAATGCTTATTATTTTGATGACGAAAAGACAGGGTCAGTGTTGCATTTTAACATTACTGATGTTACACACATACTGTATACCATCTCTATGCGACCGATGGCGTTGCCATGTTGCGAAGCGATCAACCAACCCCATCAGTCGGAGTGGCAATTATACATAATGCCTATCAACAATAAAATTATCCTACCACCTTTCACCCTCCTGTTTTCAAAATACGTAATAATATGATTCCCAAATACTTACCACCAAATTAGGCAATGCCCTTTATGTGTTTCACTTGCTAACTTTTTGCCCCACCCCCTTCTCTCTCTCTCTCTCTCTCTCTCTCTCTCTCTCTCCTTGCTTTTTAGTTTACGTCCTTCTACCTCGCAATTTTAAGAAATTAAAGGCAATTGCAGGTGCAGCTGACTAGCATCCCATTGTCGAAACTTTAGATATCAATGACGCGTGGATTTACTTTACAGAAACTCTCAACAGTGCCATCAAATTATGTATTCCTATGTGCAACAGAAGGCCCGCCAAAAATTCTAAACCCAAATGGTGGAACTCCAACATTAAACATTGTCTAGAAGCAAAAAATCTTGCATATAAGAAATATAATACCACAAAGAGTGAAAGTGATAAAAATGAATACGATGCCCTTCGACGAAAAGCCAAAAAATTAATTAAATGCAGGAAGAAAAATCTTGAGACACATATTGCAAGTATCAGTAAATCAAATCCCAAAGAATTTTTCAGTTACATAAGAAGCAAAAAGGTAATAACTCCATCAATCGGTCCCTTAGTCACAGATAACGGAGAGCACACTGATGATGGGACTATGATGGCGAAAATTCTTAATACTTTCTTTCCATCAGTATTTACAACAGAAAATATACATACAATTTCTACTGTTTCACCCATTCCTATAGAAGAGGGCACCATAATCACTGACATTACAGTTAGCAATCGTGACGTGCTGCTTGCAATAAACAAATTAAAAGAGAATAAAGCAACAGGACCGGACAAAATATCACCACGTGTATTGAAGGAACTACAGAATGAAATATCAAAGCCTTTAGCTAAACTTTTTAACTTATCACTTAAGAGCAGTAAGGTGCCACATGAATGGAAGCTTGCTAACGTAACCCCAATATTCAAAAAGGGCAACAGAGCCCAACCAGAAAACTACCGTCCAATTAGTTTAACATCGGTGGTTTGCAGATTGCTTGAAACTGTTATCAGAGACAAGTTTGTAAAACACTTAGAAACAAACAATCTCATAAAAGATTCGCAACATGGTTTTCGTAATAACCGCTCTTGCCTCACGAATCTGCTGGACTTTTTCAATGATATACTGAACATGTATGACGAGACTAAATCTGTTGATGTGGTCTACCTCGATTTTCAAAAGGCTTTTGACAAAGTTCCACACAAAAGACTCCTTCAGAAGCTAAAGGCACACGGCTTCAACGGCAGTGTTCTCGAGTAGGTAGAAGATTGGCTCACCGGACGAAAACAAAGAGTTGAAATAAATGGAAAAGAGTCAGACTGGCTAAACAAGTGGAGTGCCGCAGGGTTCAGTGTTAGGTCCTATTCTTTTCTTAATATATGTGAATGATATTGATGAAGGATTGTGTTGTAAGATTTCAAAATTTGCTGATGATACTAAAATAGGTAACAGAGCAGATACAGCACTGCAAAGACAGGCATTGGCAGTAAAAATGTAAGAGCAAGTTATAGAATTAATAATGTCCAGCTTGATAGGGTAAACCATGAAAAAGACTTAGGAGTTATAATAACAAATGATCTGAAACCAAGCAAACAATGTACAGAAACTGTGAAAAAAGCCAACAAATTGATTGGGCTCATAGGCAGAGCATTTGAATATAAATCCGATAATATTGTCCTCACTTTGTATAATTCCTTAGTACACCCACACTTGGAGTATTGCTTTCAGTTTTGGTCACCGTATTATAAAAAGGATATTGAAAAGCTTGAAAGAGTGCAACGAAGGATGACAAAGATGATACCTAGATTGAGAAATAAACCATACGAGGAACGTTTAGAAGCCCTGAATCTCTTTACCCTAACAAAACGGAGGATATGAGGAGATTTAATTCAAGTATTCAAGATATTCAAAGCACATGATAACATGGCTGTCGATAAAATACTTCACAGTTGATCACTCGAACTACACTAGAGGCAATGGGCATAAAATACTTGGCAAACGATTCCAGTCGCATGAAGCTAAGCATTTCTTCAATAGACTTGTAAGTATATGGAATAAACTGCCCTCCAACGTAATAGATTGTAAAACAGTAAAAACCTTTAAAGGTTGCCTGGATAAGTATTTGGCATCTAACCCCCAGCTTAATATGTTTACTCCTGAATAAAGCACTTGTGTACATATAATTTTCTGTTTTATTTTATTTTAGTTTTTTAGAGCCTGGATCAATTTATTAAATGCAAATATAGTATATGCACAGATTAGGATATGCACAGATAGCCCTGAGTTAACGGTCACTACTCATACTATCGATCTGTGATGGGCTGTGGATCACTGAGGGTCCCTGTTAGTTAAGTGGCCACCATCGGGATTTTTTTAATGTACCAGGGGTCACTGCTTCAGGAGGTGACTTGTTTGCTTGTCCTGCATGGGAAAGTTCCTAGTCTCAGTGGAATGAATGGAGCTGGGGCCTGATTGACTGCTGCCTACCTTAACCCTTACACCACGGGCTTGTTTTGTTTTGACTTGTGGCTCCTGCGGGCATATTCGCGCTCCGACAGACTCTCTAAAAATATTTGCCAAAAATCAGTTATTAGTCCTAGAATATTAAAATCACATATACTTATGGCACATACCTTCAGCTTTCTCCTTGGGTGTTTGTTGAGCCTTCGTCGAGTACCGTAGGACTTGTGGAGACCTCTGAAGTTGGGTAACGAAGTCTCCACTTTACACTTCCTGACAACTCGAAATATGATTACCACAGGCTGATATTATCACTAGAAACACTATTCTATGATTCTCAAATAGTTTGGAATCCATACTCAAAAAAAAAAAAAAAAAAACACTGTGAAGCAATGAAAATTACGAGGGTGTATGACCATCCCACTTCCGATCGTTCGCCACTAGTGTTGTCAATTATTCATAAAAACACCCACAGTTTATATTTCTGTTACTATATAACACATATATATCTACAGTCTTTATCCATAAGTTTCCTTCAGTAATAGTAGTTTATTGTCACTGCCTAGGCATTCAATTTCTTTCAGTAAAATACGTAGCATTCACTTTCTCGTCCTGTATACTAGCATTGAGAGTGAATGTCACTTTCACCTTCACTCTCATAACTCATAGTATTCATACATGCTAGAGTGAAACTTTCACTTTCATTACTCCTAGTATATATACTCGTATTCTTATAATACTACTCATTTACATTTCTATTTACGTTCTCTATTTTATTTACATTATTTACATTTCTGTTTTATTTACACTGTGTTATGCACTGTCACTTGAAGTAACTTATAAAACTATTTTCCACTGTTCACTTAATTTACATTCAATACTTTCACTTGCTGTTTACACATTATTTAGGCTACAATTCCACTTGCACTGTTTTACTCAATAAAACGATCGTAGTCACTCTCTATCAGTATTATTGTCAGTATTTCCACACGAAGTTTAGTAGGAGGTAAAGGTCATAGGGCCCTTTGCATGGGGATAAAAAGCGGCGGAAGTAGAAGCTAATCAGACATACTCCCACCTTCAAAGACGACAATGAACTGATAGTAGTGGCCTCCTGCTGCCTGGGCCCTGGCTGGGGTGAGTGCAATACTACCAACTTCAGCCCTGTGAGACCTGCTAATATATAGCAATGAAATGATTGGCAGGAGACCAAGACAATACATAATAAATTAGGTAGTTCCAGGTGAATGTAAATATCACTTAGGCTTCTCCCTTCCCTCCTTATATGTATATTTATTACGAAAATAGATTATACGGCATATTTCAAGGGGAAATAAACAGCGAAAATTAGCGAACGAGTGCACGTGAGGTGTTGTCAGGTGATAATTAGCCAATTACAGGTGTATGGCACTATCACTTACCTTATTTCTTTTTTGTATATATTATTTGGTATAAGAATAGGGCATAGGGCTTATTTCAATGGATGAAATCAGTGGAAAATTCCAGGGAAGATTTACTTAGCGTAGAATACAGTGTGGTGGCCTGCAATAATTAGGTAGTTCCAGTTTTTTTTTTTTTTTTTTTATGTGTCCGACTCTGGGCATAGGCTTCACAGCCTGCTATCAAGGCCCAGCAGTCCTCCTACATACCATACACCTCTACATGTCACCACTTAGGTGAATGTAAATATCACTTAGGCTTCTCCCTTCCTTTTCTATATATATTTTTATTACGAAAATAGATTATACGGCATATTTCAAGGGGAAATAAACAGCGAAAATTAGCTAACGAGTGCATGTGAGGCGTTGTCAGGTGATAATTAGCCAATTCTAGGTGTATGGCATTCTCACTTACCTTATTTCTTTCTTGTATATATTATTTGGTATAAGAATAGGGCATAGGGCTTATTTCAATGGATGAAATCAATGAAAAATTCCAGGGAAGATTTACTTAGCATAGCACAGCTGGGCAGGCGAGAGGATAGGGTAATGGAGGGGAGGTAGGGAGGGGAGTCAAGAATGGGGAGAAATGGCTAAATTGTCAACAATGGATGGGAGTACAGATGAGATTAGGAATGCTGACTAGTGTTGGACATTAGGAGTACTGATAGATGATACAAGCCACCACTTGAAAGCCCGGGCAAATTCAAAATAACACAGAATCACAAAGTGTCGCCCCGCAGTATGATCCCTTGCTCCCAAGCATCACGAAAGTGACGCCCCGTGGTTAAGGGGTTAATAGCATCAGGCAAGGCTGCCACACCACCCCTGAATATCCACACTGTGCACTGTGCAATTTCCACACTGTGTCCACAGACGCCCCTTCAACTCAACGTAACCGTACAGCAACATGCGTTAGTTAATTATTTATTCGATTACTCATTGTACTTTATTACTTTCTCTTTCAGGTTATTCATACTGGTAGCTTATAGATAATGTATTATAGAATGTAGTTTTCCTTTTCAGTCTTTCCTATGAAATTTCCACGTCAGTTTTCCATGCTGCGTGATGGTTTTTCTTGCCAGTTTTGGCTGGAGGGTTTGGAGGCAGGGGAAGCCTTTTTGCTTTACTATCCTTATCCTTCAACATGTAGAGTTAGATCTTGTAGTCATAGTCTACTCTGTACCAAACAGCCTCGAAAGGACCATAAGGTCTGTTGCTGTTTGCTTTCCTTTGTACTCCTTTGTACTCCTTTGTACATTACCTGACACGATTAAATTCATTTCATACTTCCTTAACCCTTAGAGGATGGGGATTTTCTTGTGGCCTCTTTGTTCGTCTGGATCAAATTCAAACGGTTGTTTATGGTTTGCTAGATTTTAGCAAACCTTTAGCCTCTAGACATCAGTAGCGATTCCATCACACTAGATAAATCATCTAGTAATGATCAGAAAAAATACAAATGATGTCAGCCGTTTTCTAATGGCAAACGCTGGATTACGTCCTTCTTTCTTACCCCTATCTCATATCTAATAATAATAATAATAATAATCCATCCATCATCCAATCCTACGTTGCCCCATGAGGAGTGTAGAAGCTCGGGGCTAGGCAGTTGGTCCTGACATTTAAGATGAGAGTGACCAGCCTCACTCATCCCTGAGTGGCATTATGATAATAATAAGACACCCAATAAGTGTCATCTACCATCGCCACAGGCTCTCTTCTTCCCCTCTCTTGTTGCCCCCCTCTCCCCCCCCGTCTCGTTGCCTCCCCCTCCCCCTCTCCGTCTCCTCCCTTCTCCCTTACTGTGGTGCACGAGCGCTACGCCCTCTGTGGGCTATGTATGGAAACATATGCCTGGCAGGGACTGTCAGCTAACTTTTGCTCGTGGGTATACATATCTGTTTCCATCTTATAGTAACAAAGAGTGGTAGTGGTCCAGAGAATCCTAGTACCAGTGGACATGAAAGTCCTCCGAGAAAGAAAGGAAAACCATGGTATCGCCAAGGATTTAATTCAGAATGGCTCACTGACCCGGAGTTTAAAGAGTGGCTAAAACCTGATGTGAAAGACAAATATGTTGCTTTGTGCAGTGCATGTGGTTGTAAGCTACACTACACAAAAAGAAGTGGGCTAATGAACTACAAGAGTTCATCTAAGCACACAAAAAATCTGGCTGGAAAAAAAAGCAGCAAGAATACAGCAATTTTTTACCAAGAAAAATCAGTAGAAGATCCTCAAGGCGAAGTTGCTAATGCAGAGTTGTTATTTTCTGCGTTCATGGCAGAACATGGAATGCCCTTCAACCAGGCAGGTCATCTGACTGAGTTGGTAAAGAGAATGTTCCATAAGTGTTAAGTTGCTCAGAAAATAACAATGAGAAAAACAAAAGCATCGCATGTCATGCAAGAAGGAATACCATGGGAGGAACATCAAGAAATTGCAAAGATTTGCAAGGGATGTGCGTTTCGGTCTGAGTAGTACTCGGTTTACTCAGATCTTGGTTTTGAGTGAGTACTACTCGGTTTACTCGGTTCTTGCATTTCAATTACATGATCGACTTAATCCCTAAAGATGCAAAAAAGACCTTCAAAGAATTAATAAAATTTACAACAATGTTGAATATTTATTTATTTTTCTTAAATCTTCCATGCTCACTTTATATTATATGAATACTTGAAAACAGTGTTGGGAATTACAGAATATTGATAGCGGATTATGCAATGACCTGTACCCATACCGTACGTGACACATTCCTGTTCAAGCTCTCATCACCCAAGGATTAGTCTCGGACGGTCAACATAACCACAGCGATTCTCAGGCATCTGGAGTGACGATGTCTGTGTTTGTTTGTGCAGTGGCAGACTGTTCGTTGGAATCAAGAAAAATGCTAATCAGTATCCTTCTATGGCTGATGTTGGAGGCTAGGCGAAATTTTCCTCAGCTAAGAAGGAACCAAAGTGACGAAAGCTCTGGGAAAATAGATGTAAACGGAATGGAGGATGGAAGGCTATGACATTCCATGCAATATGCTCAAGACATTTTACTGACTGGATGGGAAATGGGTTATTATCCCAGTTTGTTAGTAAATGGGGTTCTGCGACTACCAATATTTTCCCTTTAACACAAACAGTCCATCTTGATTCACCTACACACTCTAGCCATCAGTTGGCTCAACTTAATCCAGTAAATCGGGGTGTTCAAGAGTTTCTCACTAGCTGTATTAGTTTTACTTTACTTTATCCTGAATGAGGCACTGATCTTTGTGTTAACTATCGCTTAAGCTGTGCAACAGTCCATTTTTCATATGAATTTGGCTCTATACTGCACGGAGTGAACCATGCTGCCAGTATTTTATTCACGGAGTGACTTATGCTGTAAGATACTGTTCCCTTCTCTATAGCCTAAACTTACCTTCCCAAACCTAAACTAACGTTACCTAACCTAGCCTTATCTTACATCAACTTAAGCTAAATAAACCTAAACTAAATTAATCTTAAATCAAGAATGACTGATTTCACAGTCTGCCTGTGACATATATATACAGTATTTATCTATATATATCTGTATATCGACCAATAGTTACCTATAGGTCAGTAAGACATCCAACCATCTTCTCGACAATGTATTTCATAAAATATTGTTGATAAATGGCACAATACTTGAGATGACATGCGGATAGTTTCAGCACAACAGCTAAAAGGGCACTCGACACATGCACACTGAGTGGAATGGTAACTTCCAGTATGTAACCCCACGCAGACAACACCCGGGGTTGGTCAGCTGGGCTGGCTTTGTTATTGCTCAAGCCGGGAAACATATATTTCGGTATAAATTCCAGGTATTATATACGGTGTTCCTAAGATTAGGAGATGACTCACTGTAAAGGAATGTACTGCAACGAATTTTTTTTTTTTTTTGTGACCAACTCTGGGCATAGGCTTCACAGCCTCCTTTCAAGGCCCAGTAGTCCTCCTACGTACCGTACACTTGTACATATCACCACTTCGGTGCTAACACCCACCGTCCATACTGAATACATGCTAGGGCTGTCTCATACACGACTGGTGTATTGGTATTACTGGGGGTATTTTTACGACATGTCGGTGGTTCTTCTGGTAGATCAGTAAAGTCTGATATTTATGAAATTCAAATCCTTAACCCCTACACTGTGGGGTTGTTTTTGCGCTCCTTATACGTCCCGCGAGGATATTCGCACTCCGACATAAAAATATTTGCCAAAAATCAGTTATTAGTCCTAGAATATTAAAATTACATATGCCTATGGCACATACCTTTAGCTTTCTCCTGGGATGTTTGTTGAGCCTTGGTCATCTACTGTAGGACTTGTGGAGACTTCTGAAGTTGTGTAATGAAGTCTCCACTTGACACTTCCCGATACCCTGTAATATGGTTACCACTGCCTGGTATTATAACTACAAACACTATTCTATGAATTTCAAGGAATTTGGAATCCATATTCCCCCCCAAAAAAAACACTGTGAAAGCAATGTAAATTATGAGTGCATTCGAGCTTTCCTCCCGTACTGGTTCCCCGATGGTATTCTGAGGCGGAGCTGTCATTTGTTATTTATAAACACACTCACACTTTATATTCCTAGTACTTTATTACACTTATTTATATATACAGTATTTATCTATAAGTTTCTTTCAGTACTAATAGCTTATTTTCACTCCAGGCATTCACTTCCTCGTCCTGTATACTAGCGTGCAGAACGAATCTGTCACTTTCACTTTCATAACTCCCAGTATTCATACATGCTAGAGTGAAACTTTCACTTTCATTACTCATAATATATATACTCGTATTCTTATATTACTACTTACTTACATTTCTATTTACATTCTCTTTTTTATTTACATTATTTACATTTCTATTTTTTTTTTTACACTATGTTATGCACTGTCACTTGCAGTAATTTATAAAACTATTTTCCACTGTTCAGTTATATTTACATTCATTGCTTTCACTTGCTGTTTACACATTATTTACACATTATTTAAATTTCCACTTGCACTGTTTTAGAGTCACCAGAAAGATTGTAGTCACTGTCCATCATTATCATTGATAAATTAGCCAGTTCACATTCCACAACAGTCATTTAGCCCTTTACCCCTTTCCACATGAGGATTAGTAGGGGTAGAGGTCACAGGGCCCTTTGCATGGGGCTAAAAAGCGGCAGAATCAGACAGGCGCGAATCTGACGTGGTTTCAACTTGAAAGACAACAGTAATCTGAATGCAGTGAAGGGCTGCCAATGTCAGCGTGGTGACAGCTGCTAATATATACGCTATGAAATGATTGGCAGGAAATCTAGACAATACATAATAAATTAGTTTCAGGTGAATGTAAATATTACTTAGGCTTCTCCCTTCCTTTCTTATATATATTTTTATGAGGACAGGTCATATGGCATATTTCAAAGGGAAATAAACAGGGAAAATTAGCAAATGATTGCACATGAGGTGTTGCCAGATGATAATTAGCCCATTCCAGATGTATGGCAGTATCAATTACCTTTTCTCTTTTATATATTATTTTGTATAAGAATAGGGCAAAGGGCACATTTTAATGGATAAAATGAGTGGAAAAATCCGTCCAGCATTTGTGTAGTGCAGCACAGTTGGTCAGGTGGGAGGAGAGGGTAATGGAGGGGAGGTAAGAAGGGGGGGAAGCAAGGACGGAAGAAAAGTGGCTAAATTATCAACAGTGGATGGGAGTACAGGTGACATTAGCAGAACTGAGTATAGCTGGACACTGGTAGTACTGATAAATGATACAAGCCACCACTTGAAAGCCTGGGCGAATTCAAAATAACACAGAATCACAAATGTGACACCCCGAGGTATGATCCTTTGCTCCCGAGCGTCACGAAAGTGATTCCCCGAGGTTAAGGGGTTAAACTGTACCCTGTCCCAGCCGGATTTGAACCTGGATCCGTTAGGACTGCAGGCCAACTCTCTACCAATTGAGCCACCACCTCACTTGGACAAATTCACTGAATGCTGCTGCTTGATTTAAGGAGAAATGAGTGAAGTATATACCGAGTATACCCCAAGACGAATGCTCTCAACAATGAACACAAGCACAAAAAAGCACTTGCAGTTATTTTACAATATTGTATATGTAAATTACATGTTATACCAAAAGTCAATGAGAAAAGTAAATTCGCCAGAAATATATAGAAATGTATACATACAGTATATATGGATATTTTGAGTTGTCCACAGTTTCAATTTTCTGTCCGGAAGCTACACTATAGACACCTGGCAGGCTAGACTTTGAACTAGAAATCGTTGTGACTCCAATTATGTAGAAAGTAGGTATACAAGCATGGGTGATTGTATGTGTGTATGCCCTGACAGAGGATCGAGTGGCAAGAGTGAAAGATGAGTTCTGGGCAAGAGTAGAAGCATGTATGGACAAGTCTGAGAGGAGTGAGAGTGCTGTTGATAGGAGACATGAATGGCAAAGTTGGGAATGTACGAGTGGATGGAGTGGTCGGTCAGTGGGGTGTGCCGGCTGAAGTAGATGGGAATGGTAGTGCTTTGGTGGACATCTGTGCTTGTAAGGGGTTGGCAATAGCCAACAACTACTTTTGGCATAAGATGATCCACCGGTATACATGGAGAGTAATGAGGAGGATGGATGGTGAACTTGTTGAACGAAAGGCAATGATAGACTACGTGTGTGTGGATGAGCGAATGAGAAGACAAGTGTTGGATGCAAAAGTGTGGAGAGGGTGGGGGAATGGAGTCTCGGACCATCACCTAGTGATGGCCAAGGTAGAGCTGCAAAGAAAGTGGTTGAGAAGACGAAGGGGAAGACATGAGGAAGCAGCTCCTGTGAGAAGAGTGGAGAAATTGCAAGATAGTGAGAAAATGACAGAGTATAAGAGCATAGTGGAAGAAAGATTGGGAAGGTATGAGCTAGAGCAGATGGAAGGGGTGGAAGACGTATATAAGATATTCACGGAAGAGATAGGCGCAGCGTGTGAGGCGGTTTGTGGAGTGAGGAGGAGATGCAAGGGTGTGCTAGGGACAGCATGGTGGAATGATGAGGTGAAACGAGCTGTGGAACAAAAGAAGAAGGCATATAGTGAATGGTTAGCGAGTAGAGGTAGGGGAGAAGATGAAAGAGAGAAGAGAGAGGTATATGTGAGCAGGAGAAGGGAGGTTAAGAGACTGGTGAAGGAGAGTAAGAAGAAAGTGGATGAAGAGTTTGGGAGGAATCTGAGTGTGAAATGGAGGGAGAGTAAGAAATTGTTTTGGAAGAAGGTAAAGAAAGTAAGGCAGTGTGAAAGGGGAAATAGTAGGGAAGTGAAAGATAGGAATAATAGATTGTTGGTGGAGAAGAGAGAGAAATTGAGGAGATGGAAGGAGCACTTTAAGGATTTGTTGAATGTAGAGAGTGAGAGCAGTGCGAGTATAAGTGGTTGGGGAATGGCTGGGAGAAGAAGAGATGAGAGGAGGGAGGAAGAGATCAGTAGGTCGGAAGTAGTGGAAGCGATGAAGAAGATTAAGTTGGGAAAGGCCCCAGGAATTGATGGAATGTGTGGTGAAATGCCTAAGTATGGGGGTGAGATTGTTGTGGAGTGGATATGGAAGTTGTGTAGATTGGCTTGGGAAGAGGGAAGGGTTCCAGAGGACTGGAAATCAGGTAAAATTGTTCCTTCATACAAAGGAAAAGGGGAGAGAGAAGTGTGTGGTAACCATAGGGGTATTTGCCTTCTTAGTGCGACTGGTAAAATTTATGGTAGAATACTCATTGATAGGGTTAGGCATATGACAGAGGAGCTAGTTGGAGAAGAACAAGGGGGATTTAGGAAGGGAAAAGGGTGTGTAGATCAGATATTTGTTCTAAGATGTTTAGTGGAGAAGTATATAGAGAAGGGAAGGAAAGTGTATGCTGCCTTCATGGACTTGGAGAAAGCTTATGACAGAATAGATTGGCAAGGTATGTGGAAGGTATTAAGAATATATGGAGTGGAGGGGAAATTGTTGAGTGCTGTGAAGAGTATGTACAAAGGAGCTAGGGCTACGGTGCGAGTGGATGGTGAGCTGAGTGAGTTCTTTGATCTCAATGTGGGACTGAAACAGGGTTGTGTGTTGTCTCCATGGCTGTTTAATATATACATGGATGGGGTTGTAAAGGAGGTGCAAGGTAGGGCAGTGGATGTGGGGGTGGCTCTAAAGAATGAGGGTGAGATTTGGAAGATTCCGGTGCTGCTGTTTGCTGATGGTACAGTATTGTTGAGTGAAGATGAATGGGAGTTGCAAGGTTTGGTGAATGAATTTGGGACAGTGTGTAGGAGGAAGAATCTGAAAGTTAATAATTTGTATTGATATTTTACTTTGAAAAAAAGAAAACTAGTGTGATAAATGTGAAAATGCAATGTTTTTCTATGATTATTTTTAATTTTCATTTCGGTCTTCCATTTTTAATGGGTCAAATTTCTTAAATGAAATGTAAAGCAAAATAGAATTATGTGAACAATGTTGTAAAAAACCAATAAAAGAATCATACTCATTTTTAGTGTTTGTATATGCATATTTTTATGCTTGAAATGCCTTTTGCGACATATGCATACTACTCCTGGTCTACCACCTGAACGTACATACATGTGCGTACGAAAAAGTCATACTTCCGGTAAAAATAAGGGAAAAAATTAACTTGATTTTCAGTAAGGGACTTATGAGTAGGTCCGTTTCAAATTTCATTAAGAAATTCCAATCGGATAGATGCTCGGGAAGTAATAGGTTAAAACTGTTTAAATTTGTCATTATCAGTTTCTGTATGTCGGTTAAATGCTTCCATGAACTTATGTCACTTAAATTAACTTCGTATGCTGTCTTCCCTCTTTCTTCTCAAGTTGTTTTTCTGTTTCACTTTTCTAAATTCTTCTCGATTATTAGCCCATTGAGTCAAATGACTAATAGTTGCACTCGATGAAGGACAGATCTACTGCACTGAAAGGAATGCTGAAAGCTATATGAAATCTCATTAGTCCTATTAATCTATACAAAGATGAATACAGAGTGGCCCATAAATAGCGTTACAGTAAAACCTCATCAGGTAATGTGTGTAGTAGGAACGGTTCAGTGCTTTGGTGCGGGCATTAGTGTGGCAGTGGGAAATGGAACTGAATTATTGCTTCAGATGAGATAATAGCAGCCTTGACTGAGCCGCCTTCACAACACAAGAAATCGCCCGTACAAGAGAAGCGTTAACTGTGGACTGCCCTGTATATTCTTATGAAGATTGCAAAAATAGAATAAGAAATTCGTCACTAAATTCATGGGGCTAACTTCTCTGTACGGCAACACCTTTTTTCAGTATATTGTTGCTATAACCAAACCAAACAGTCTATTAGGCTTATGAGTCTCTTTTCGTACTGGTGGGATTAAGTATAATCGCCACTGAGATCTTCACTACATAGGACTATGCGTATGCTGAAAAAAAAAAAAAAAAAAAAATCGGCTGGAGGTGCAATCAATTTCTGACTGACAAAACTCTATAACACCTTTCAACTCAGTTGATGGTCAAATGTAGTCGGGGTGGAGGGCTGATTTGACAAGTGGTAAAGAATGACTCATTCCTTCCTCATACCTAGGTCTAATTGAACTTCATGCAGGCACGATTTGTTGAATTGTGAGTGGCCTACTTCTGTCATATGATGACAAACCGACAATATCAACAGCAAGTTTTAAAAGTTTAATATTTTAAAGGTATTAAAGCTGGGAACTCGCAGGCATATTTTACATTTTAGTTGTTGTTGCTATCGGAGATTTTATCTAGTTAAGAAGAGCAGCTAACACTAAATATATATATAAATGAGAATAGCATTTTCGGGGGTAATTTCATGCGTGGATCTCTAAAATCACACTCATTTTACTGTGTGACCCACCAATTTTATGTAATCGTATCGATAAGGTTTATTCAGTGTAACAGTTTTGAAGTATTGTATAGTCTATGTAAGATGGATCATTTCAATTTCTTATTCGTGTGTATACTATTTAACATAATTAGCAAGTCAACTCAAATATTCTACATAATATTTCTCTCTTTGCAGGCATTATTAATTGTGCTGAAGCAACAATTCCCAGGAAATGTGACATTTCTCCAGACAGTTTTTGTTATATTTGTGGTTCGTTGACACTGAAACATTACAAAAGGAGACTGGCTTCTGACGTGAAGAAACTATACCAAATGTAATTTGGTTGCAGAGTTGGCGATCAAGACAAGTGATGAGCTCCTCATATATGCTGTTAGATGCGTTAGTACACTTCAGCATGGGTCAGTGGCACTGGTCCTGGTCTGTTTGGAGAGAGTCAATGGACCATTCAACGGCCTGCAATTTCTGCTTAACAGATATCACAGGTAAGATTATTTCCTCCTTTCAACCACTCAAGCAGTTACAATTCTCACAAAAGACATCAATTTGTTAAATTAATTCTTTAAAGTCTGATTCAAAAATATGTTCTAATGCTCATGCCTATCTTTTTTTACAGGTCATAACCGGAAGGGTAAGATTTTTTACCAAGATCTACGGTCTGCTATTCGCCCTGTTGGACATTCCATTGATATACCTGTCCCTCAGCCTCCATCCGGAATATCAGGCGATGTCCTTGAATTGAACAATGAACCCAATCGCAGGAGGTTGTTTATTGATTGATCTCTCTATAGTATTAAAGTTGTTCTGCTACACATAGGAAACACCATACCTTCTATTCCAGTTGAACACTCAGTTATTTTAAGAGAGGCACGTGAAGCTCTTTCGCTCTAGATCGCATAAATTACAATGAGCACGAATGGCTTATTTGTGGAGATTTGAAAGCTGTTGCCATTCTTAATGGATTGCAAACTGGCCATACCAAGTAGCTAAAAGTGTTTTCTGCGTAAGTGGGACAGCCAAGCAAGATTAGAACACTACACCCGGTCGGAATGGCCACCGTGAGATTCATTGACACAAGGATTCCATAGTGTTATTAATGAACCACTACTGAAGAAGATGATCATTTTGTCACCACCTCATCCACAACTGGGCTTAATGAAACAGTTGTCAAAGCGTCGAAGCAAGATAACCCAGCATTCCTGTACCTCAACGGCAAATTTACCAAAACAAGTGATGCCAAGGTGAAAGAAGGCATATTTGTCAGTACAAGTACTCAAATTCGTCCGCTCCTATTTGCAAATGATTTTCAAGCAATGATGGATGAACTGAGTTAGCAGCTTGGTGTGCATCTAAGAGTGTGCAGTGGTCTTCTCGGAAAACATAGACAGGACCATCATGATGTTTTCAGTAGATGAACTTATATAATGTTACCAACGTCTACAGTAGGTTGTAACACCTCACTAAAATCAAATTTTCTGCATTCGCATCTTTCCTTTTTACCCAGGGAATGCTGGGGCTGTCGGTGATGAACATGAGAAAGGATCCATCAAGACAGTAGGAATGGAGAGCAGGTACAAAGGAAACTGGACCCAGCTATGTTAGCCGATTTCTGCTGGAATCTGATGCGTGACCAACCAGAGGTATGGCACTTTTTTTTTTTTTTTTTTTTACTAACAGAATGGAGGAAGGAAAAACAAATGGGGGAAAAAAAATGAAAAAGAAAAGACTAACATGTACACACATTCATTCCTGATTGATTGTTCAATGTTCAATGGTTTTAGTTGTTTGATATTGTAGAGTTTATACATCATTTCCAGATGAAAAAGACAATAATTGTGAATGTTCTCTTTATTTTTCTCATATTTCACTCATTTGCGCCATGAAGGTTTACAAAGCTACTACACAAAACTGAGATGAGCTAGAGGTATAAAGCAGTCATATTCAGAATCAGCACCCTTGAACTGACAATAAAAACATGGACTGAACTATGTTTTTTTCTTGACCCCGAAATTTGTTATATAGTGTAATCAGCGAAGGGATTTTAAAGGCAATATCCCTCCTGTCTGGTTTGAAAAAGTCTATCAAAAGCCTGAATACCATGAACGGGAGATGGAGAGAATAAAGTATATATTTTCTCACACGATTAAAGACCTTAAGTCTCCAAGTACAGTAAATCATTTTGATCTGAGGAAAGCTCTTAACTGTGGAGGATAGGTATAGACGTGAGGAAATGCTTACCAACACTTCCCACTGGCTGTTGGAATGGAAAGTGTTGCAGGAACTGTTATTGTATACCAAAAATATAAAGTACTCAACGAAAAAAAGTATGACAAGGAAGGATATTCTATACTATTTCGGGAGGAATAATATTATGGAAGACAGGGCACAATACTGGCAGGGGATCAGCACCGTAGTAGTTTAGGGTGGAATTGGAGGAGAAAGTCTGAGCGAAGAGATCTGCTTTATCAGTAGAAGAAATAGCTACAGGGCCATCAGTGTGCAAAACAGAAGGGAAGGATGATGAGGTAAAGTTGTTAGAAAGGTTTTTGGCAAGGTGCCAGAATGAGCAGGAAGAATTCGAGTTGGAGAGTTCAGAGCATTTAGTGTCGATAAAATTATTTTAAGCAGAGCGAAGAACAGGCTTAGCACGATTCCAGGCTAAAACATAAAAAAAGATGAGATTCGGGGGTGGGTTGGCTCCGGTAGCTTTTGTAGGCCTTCTCCTTGTTCTGGACAGCTTTAGAATATGCGTGATTAACCAAGTTTTTTTTTGCATTAGCCAGAGGATATGAGAAAGGAATGTATGCTTCCATGCCAGAGAGAAAAACCTCCCTAATGCACATGGCACACTCAGATGGCTCTTGACCATGGACGCAGTAATCGTTGCAGGGAAAATCAAAGAAGTACTGCCTGAGGGCCTCCCAATCAGCAGCTCCAAAGTGCCCTCATTACTAAGGGATTACTCTAAGCTGAACAAAATATCAGGTAGCTTTTAACGGTAATACTGGCAGCCAATGTTATATGACTCTCATAGAGATGCAAGGGTCCGAGGAGAGTCAATCATAGTCCAGTACATCTAAGGCTTGATGACAAGCCTACCTCCCATGATGACATTAAATGATCGAAAATCCTCCAGTCACACCTTGGCGATCAAACTTACGCCTGGTTGTCACTCCGACTGGGGTGTTATAATCACTAGACCACCAGGCGCCTTCAGTTGCATTAAAATATCAATATAGAAAGACTCCACCGTATAGAAGTGGCGGATTTCTCTCCCTATACCTCTCAATCCTTCCTTTTGCCCAGGTACTCCTTTTGCCAGCCCTAACCTGCTATTGAAGGATGATGAGGGTATTCTTGTTCTTCGCTCATTCTTTTTTAGTTACGTAGCTGTCTCACTCTCTTCTTATATTTCCATCGTTTCTTCATTTCTCTCCTCATCTTTCCTTCGACCCATTTTTCCATCTGCCGAACCAGACTGATTATTGAAAGATCATCTTATTCTCACCTCCTCTCCTTCTGCATCCCTTTATCCTACTATTCCCTTGCCAGCCCTGACCGATTATTGAAGGGTGGCGGATGGCCGTCTTGGCAAGGTTTCCTCCCCTCTAAAAATAAATTGATGTGACGCCTAAGATGATGGTAGAAGGGAGAAGCGAAAGGGAGCAAGAAAAATGGCTGAAAGAAAGGAAGACGGTGATTAGAAAAAAATATGCAAGGCCAAAGAAGAATGGAAGGAGGGGAAGAAGTGCAATACAAAATTATAAATACAAACTAAATTAATAAAACATGGGAAATTTAATCTCCGACAGCCCGAAGCCGTTCTTTTCATTTAAATCAGTCAGCCACCGGACGATTTTATTCAGCCTGGATAGCATGTGTAGTACTGAAAGGATAAATGACGGTTGTGTCTACCCATTACGGTTGGAAAAACAAGTCCTAAGCAGAATTATAACGTTGGACAGCAGCAAGAATGAATTACAAAGATAATGTTACTGAGAGAGTCAAAGAGAAAGACTGACGCAAAATGATAACAAACATTCCTCCAGTAGAGGGAATAATCATCTAGGCTGGGAACATTAAATCAAGTGAAAATTTCAGAGTATTCTCAGTTATTACCAAAGAACCTTTTTCTGTCATTATATCTGAGAAACGGCTCTTCGACTATACATATGGCAGAAAGGAGTAGGTGGAAAGAAGCTATATAAAATGCAGGGAAAGAACACACACACACACACACACACACACACACACACACACACACACATATATATATATATATATATATATATATATATATATATATGACGACAAACTGGACAGAAAAAGTTTGTGGAAGGTGTTGCCCATGTACATTGTAGATGGTAAGCTGCTTGGTGCCGTCAAGAGATTACATGATGGTCGTGAGGCATGTGTAAGGGTAAATGGGCATCAAAGTGAGTGGTTCACGATCAATGTAGGAGTGTGTCAACGTTGTGTGATGTTGTTCAATATAAATATGGGTGGGGTGATGAGAGAAGTAAAAACACGAGTAATAGAGAGAGGGATGGCGTTGGCAATGAATGGTGATGGATGGAATATCTCAAACTTACTGTATCCTTATGATGCAGTGCTACTTGCAGATACTGGAAAAGAGCTTGGTACTCTAGTGCAGACTATTGTAGATGTCTGTGAGCGTCGTGCCTTGACAGTACATGTAGAGAGGAGTAAACGGATGGTTATTGAGAAAGAAGGTGACTCCAACTGTGATGTTACAGTGAACAGAGACAGACTGGAATTGGTGAGAGAATTAAATACTTGGGTATGATGATGGAAAAGAAAGGAAAATGTGCAAAAGAAGTGGACAGTAGAGTGACACTAGGAAGGTAAGTAGCTGGTGCTATGCTGGCCTTGATAAAAAACAGAGGCTTGAGTGTTGCAGCTGCGCGAGGCTTACATGAAGGAGTGTCAATATCAACCTTAAAATACGGATGTGAGACAATGATATGACATGAAACTGAAAAGTCAGGAGTAAGAGCAGAGGAGATGGGACTCCTGAGGAATGTATGTGGAGTACAGAGAGTGGATAGGATATGGAATAACGTGATTCGTGAAAGATGCGGAGTGAGGAAGTCTGGACACCAGAATCGAAGAAAGTGTACTGAGGTTTGGTCATATGGTGAGAATGGATGACAGTAGAGTCGTGAAAATGGTATATCTGAGCGAATTTGAAGGAGGGAGGAGGCGAGGTAGAAGGTGGAGGGATATAGTGGATGAGTGTGTGTAGATAAGAGACTCACAAGAGACCGAGCTGGTTGGATGAATTTTGTGTGGAGAAGTGCATAAACAGTGATTTTGCACCCCTTTTTAAAGTGACAGCCGTTCGGATTGACTCTGTCAGATAGGTATATGTGAAGCTACAGAACGTGGTGATTTTTTTTTTTTCCCCGTCTCATGGAGCTAGGATTCCGTTGGCTAGAATGTTGAGTGAATGGAAGCGTGGCCCATTGAACTGGGCAAACGTAGGTTGTCTGGATGTTGTTACTCCTTCCCCTGCCCTAGGGTGGGAAAAGAAATCCTGACAATAATGATGATGATAATGTCTCTCTCTCTCTCTCTCTCTCTCTCTCTCTCTCTCTCTATATATATATATATATATATATATATATATATATATATATATATATATATATATATATATATATATCTTAGCGATACTTTCGTGCTGTGGGAAGCGGAATCTAATGATGGCCAGCAAAACCAGAGTGATGATGTACATGATTTATTATTGGTGACGTTTCGGTTTTTTAACACAAACCATCTTCAGACCTAAAACAAAAATAAAAACACACAAAATAGAAAATAAACCAATATATAATTTTCTCATCTCCCACAGAATAAAATAACAGGGAACAGAGCAGGTCATATGAAATAAAATTGCAACACAACAATTTACCAGCTAAAAACAGAGCAACTGTGTAGAGGAGTCGTGTGAGCCAAGGGATGGTCGTAGCTCTGCCGTTAATAGAGACTCCGCTATAAGTCTAGTCATGTCATCTCGTGCAGTGAACAATTGGTTTTTTTTTTTTTTTTTTTTTTTTTTTTGCCTATCGACCATTGAGGCCGGAGCCCCTGGTCATTAAGGCAAAATATATACATGTATATACATTTACACATATATATATATTCTTTTTTAATGCGAGGAAGAAGGAACCAAAGGCCATGAGCCCGCAGTAACAGTTCCCTCCAAGAGAAAAACAAAATACAATAGAGAGCCAAATTCAAGATCCGATCATTTTGAGATGCCTGGACACACTGCGTTTGAAAGACTGGAGATCATAGGAAGCAGGAAATACAGAGAGAGGGAGACAGTTCCAGAGCTGACCTGTTGCATAAATGAAAGACTGGGAGTAACGGTTAACTCTTGCATTAGAGAGTTGGACAGAAAAGGGATGAGAGTTTGCTGCCAGACGGGTGCTACGCGCCCGTCGTAGAGGTGGAGGAATGCAAGCAGACGGTTCAGAGGAGCAGTGACCATTAAAGTAGCGATAGAAAAGAGATAAAGATGCAACAGAGCAGCGAAGAGACAGAGGTTGAAGGGAGTCAGTAAGAGGAGGAGAGTTAATGAGACGAAAAGCCTTTGACTCCACCCTATTGAGAACAGCTGTATGTGGGGAGCTTCCCCACACATGAGAGTTGTACTCCACACAGGGGCGGATAAAACCACTGTATAGAGTCAACAACTGTGCAGGGGTAAAGAAAGAGCGGAGTCGGCTTAGCACACCCAATCTCTTGGAAGCAGATTTTACAAGAGATGTAATATGATTTTTCCAAGATAAGTCCCGAGTAAATGAAACCCCAACCATGTTCAAGGATGATGCAGGATTAAGCTGAATATTATTAAACATTAGTGGGTATACCTGTGGAAAATTTTGTCGGGTTGATAGGTGTAAGAACTGAGTCTTAGATGCATTAAAGACAACCATATTATTTTTACCCCAGTCAGAGATACGAGCCAAGTCAGACATTAGGTGTGCCATAGCCTCATCCCTTGTTTGTTGAAGTAACTGTTGAGATGGGCGTTGCGGGAACCGAATGGAAAGGTGAAGGGTGGAGTCATCAGCGTATGAGTGGATAGGGTTAGATGTACAGCTTAGAAGATCATTGATGAATAAAAGGAAGAGAGTTGGTGATAGGACAGAGCCCTGAGGAACACCACTGTTGATAGATCTAGGAGAAGAACGATGGCCGTCTCCAACAGCGGCTACAGAACGACCAGAAAGGAAACTAGCGATGAAGGCACAGATAGAAGGATAGAAACTGTAGGAGGGCAGTTTGGAAATTAAAGATTTATGCCAGACTCGATCGAAAGCCTTTGAGATGTCAAGTGCAATGGCAAAGCTTTCGCCAAAGTCCCGAAAGGAGGATGACCAGGAGTCTGAAAGGTAGGTGAGAAGATCGCCAGTGGAGCGTCCCTGACGGAACCCATACTGACGATCGGAAAGAAGGTTGTGATAGGAAAGATGCCTTAAAATTTTTCTATTAAGAATTGACTCGAAAACTTTTGAAATACAGGACGTTAAAGCAATTGGACGATAGTTGGAGGGTTGGGAGTGGTCACCCTTCTTTGGAACTGGTTGAATGAGAGCAAACTTCCAGCAAGAAGGGAAGGTACAAGTTGACAGACAAAGGCGAAAGAGTTTGCCTAGGCAGGGTGTAAGCACAGAAGCACAGTTCTTGAGAAAACAGGAGGGACCCCATCAGGCCCATATGCCTTGTTAGTACTGAGGCCAGTGATGGCAGAAAATACATCAACTGAAGAAATTTTAATGTCAGCCATGAGGAAGTCAGAGGGGGGAAGTGATGGAGGAACAGCACCGGAATCGTCTAAGGTGGAATTGGAGGAGAAAGTCTGTGCGAAGAGATCTGCTTTATCAGTAGAATAAATAGCTACAGAACAATTAGAGTAGAAAAGAGGAGGGAAGGATGATGAGGTAAAGTTGTTAGAAAGATTTTTGGCAAGGTGCCAGAATGAGCGGGAAGAATTCGAGTTGGAGAGTTGAGAGCATTTAGTATGGATGAAATTATTTTTAGTAGAGCGAAGAACAGACTTAGCACGATTCTGGGCAGAAACGTAAAGACGATGTGATTCAGGGGTGGGTTGGCTCCGGTACCTTTTGTAGGCCTTCTCCTTGTTGCGAACAGCATTAGAACAAGCGTGATTAAACCAAGGCTTTCTTGCGTTAGTCAAGGGATATGAGAAAGGAATGTATGCTTACATGCCCGAGAGAATAACCTCTGTAATACGCAAGGCACACTCGGATGGCTCACGGCCATGGAAGAAATAATCATTTCAGGGAAAATCAAAGAAGTACTGCCTGAGGGCCTCCCAGTCCGCGGCATATATATATATTTATATATATATATATATATATATATATATATATATATATATATATATATATATATATATATCCATGCATATGAACATACACACTTTCATGCACACGTTTCATATATATATAATAATTTTTATTTTATTAATTTTTTGTAATTTTATTTTTATTTTTTTTATTTTTTAACCTTATATTACTTATAAACTAAAATGCCTAATGTAAAGACCCTAAAACTAATCACCTAAGAGACAAATCGCTAACCTATACTTAATGCTAAGAGACAAATAACTAGACCTACACTAATGGTAAAAAAAGCCTCGACCAAGAGATCACCATCGACTGCAGATATGTAATGCCATTCTACATTACATACCTGCACTCATCACCTGGTGACTGTCAGTCGAGGCACAACCTAATATAGGAGACATCAATATATGCAAGGGAACCAGACGAGTCAGGAACATTTCCATATACGTCAGCTGTCGGCCCTAATTAGAATAACTTAAGCAAGATGGTATAATGTATTTACATAATTTGTACAAAAAGTGAAGAACCTCGGCCAGCAGACCACCATCAACTGCAAGTGCCCAATACCTTTCTATATTGCACACTTGCACTCATCAGCTGATGACTTTTAGTCGAGGAACGGGGTTTAATGTAAGGGACATCTATATTAGAAATAGATCAGTGGGAGGAAGAACTATTTCAAATATGTCAACTGTCAACCCTAATTAATATTACAATATATACATATTTACTGTTCATAAAAACCATAACCACACAGTAAAAAAGTCACATCACTCTGATCAGTCCGGTCTCTCGCAAGAAAGCCATCAATTTATCAGTCATAACAATGTCCCCATCACCCAGGATGGTGGAAAGGGTGAAGGGAACGTCTGCTGCGCCGCAGTAATTTATAAGTGGAGCACGTTCACGAATAAATCGCCGACAGCGCAGGATGATATGACTGATAGATAACACCGCATCACAGATGTCACAGTGCGGTGGGAAGCGTCTTTCCATATAAGGTTTCATATGTGTTAAAACGGTGGCATTAAGCCGTAATCGTGCAAACACTTTTTCTTCCAGGCGACTGGGGCAGTTGGCGGTGTCCCAGTCGCCCAGGTACGGCTTACAGGTTGGATTATTTAGTCTGGTCCACTGACCTTGCCACAGAAGATTTATTGATATCTTTCCGAGAGAGAGACTCGACCGTGGATCACGAGGAACGTCCCAAGTCTCCTCGAGCTCTGCAGCCGACTTTGCAAGTAAGTCAGCCTGCTCATAACCGTAGATACGACAATGACCAGGCACCCAGATCAGCGTGAATGACTTGTTGCATGAATGCAACTTATTAACGATGCGGCCCTGGATCTCGTGAGAGTCCGTAGTACAAGATGCAATTGCCTGAAGGGCTGATTTTGAATCTGAAAATATGACAAATGAGTCATGCCTAGAATTGAGAGCATAGTCTATGGCTTTGTCAATAGCGAAAAGTTCGGAGGTAAACACATGTATGAGTCGGCAACCGATACCTGAGGGCACATTCAGTCGACCACACACTTGCACCCACACATTCACTCGACTTGGAGCCGTCGGTGTACAAGTGGTGGGACCCCAAGTGACGAATGATAATGCTGCGAAACAAGTGGTGGACCTCCGCCTCCGGCGCCTTGGCCTTTGGTGCTGGGAGCCATGTAACATCAACAGTAAAGGCAGGTGGCTCCCAAGGCGCTATATTTTTTAACACCAACTTGTCACAGTCACTGGGGTCCACACCAAGCTCCTGAGTCAGTAAGTGGAGGCGAATGGCAAGTGGCCGACGCACCCCCCACAGAAGGTGGTGGTATTGATGCAGGGGGGTACAGGCCACATTGCCGATATTACTTTTCCTAAATGTCCTTACACTATATGACAAGGCCAGGTGGTCACAGCGAATACGGAGGGGAGGCACATTCGCCTCCACTTCCATACGAGCCACACGGGTGCACCGGACGGCTCCAAGACACATTCGCAAACATTTATTCTGTAGCACATCCAATCCTTTCAGCGTGGCATCGGATGCCAAACCATACACCTGTGCGCCATAGTCTAGCTTTGATCGAATAAGGGACTTATACACCATTAATAAAGATTTTCTGTCGGCACCCCAGGTAGTACCCGCTAGGTACTTCAGGACATTTAACGGTTTATCACAACGAGCAAGCAAAGTATTAACATGAAGTTTAAAATTCATTCTTCGATCAAAATGTATTCCTAAAAATTTTACAGAATTTTGAAAAGGTACCGCCTGATTATCCAAAGTTAAGCACAAATTAGGTACGTTACGATTAGTGAAGACTATAGCGGCACACTTATGGACGGAAAACTTAAATCCCCACTGCAAGGCCCATTGGTGGACGGAGTCGAGGGCTGCTTGAATCCGCCCAGCCGAAAATTGTGCATTACAGGAAGAGTGTCATATTGCACAATCGTCAGTGTAGAGTGAGTATTTAAGATTCCTCGGGATGGGAGCTGATGAGAGAATATCATTGATCATAATACTAAATAAAGTAGGACTAAGCACACTTCCCTGTGGCACCCCATTTTCCTGGATAAATATATCCGATGTTACGTTACGGGGCAATTTGACAGAGAAAGTTCTGTCCCTTAAGAAATTTGAAATAAAAACAGGCAAATTTCCTCTTAAACCATAAGCATAGAGCTTCATTAGTATACCGTGTCGCCAGGTCATGTCATAGGCTTCATGGGTGTCCAAGAACACCCCTATCATGAATTTTTTATTGGCAAATGCCTCTGCAATACAATGCTCCAAATTCATTAAATGATCTAGTGAACTTCTGTATTTACGGAAGCCACATTGTTGATCATTTAACAAATTCTTCGACTCTAAAACAAAAAGAAGCCTATTGTTAACCATACGTTCCATGACCTTACATAGACAATTAGTCAACACAATAGGACGAAATGAAGTGGGATTCATAAGACGACCAGCCTCTTTGGGTATCGGTATGACGTGCGCAAAGTGCCATGAGTTTGGGAACGTTCAAGATGCCCAAATCTCATTGTACAATGCTAACATCTTAATCAGGTTGTCCTGATTAAGATGCTGGATCATACCGTACGTGATGGTGTCTGGCCCAGGGCTGGTGTCTTTACTGGATTTAAGGGCAAGGAGCAGTTCATCTAGCGTAAACTCTTGGTTGTACGGGGAGTCTACGTCTTCTGTGGCAAAGTCTAATATCTGTAGCTCAGCCATGCGTTTATTATGTTGGAAACGCGGGTCATAATTGGCTGAGCTACTTACATGAGAAAAACTCCTGGCGAGGATGTTAGCAACGTCCACGGGCTCGTCATAGGTGGTGTTATTCACCTGCAAGATGGTGACAGGGAAGTATGGGCGTTTATTATTTAATAATCTTATGTTGGACCAGACTTTATGTAATGGTGTTGTACGAGTCACCGTGGACACAAAGGACCGCCAGGAGTCACGTTTAGCCCTTCTTATTATTCTCCTTGCCTCAACCCGTGCCTGTTTGTATGCAATAAAATTTTCCTCAGTGGGCTGACTATCAAAAATCCTGTATCTCCTATTGCGTTTTCTTAATGCTTGTCGGCAATCCGGCGTCCACCAATGTGCTCTATGCTTCGCATGAACTGTAGAAGTATTGGGAATAGCAACCTCAGCTGCGTGTAATATGGAAGTAGTTATATTTTCTACCTTAACATCTAAGGTCTCCCCAGATATATCTTAATTGGCGATCCTTGAGAAGGATCCCCAATCTGCTTTCTTATAGTTAAATTTTGGAGGTGGAGGGTCTGAAATGATGTCGCGTGTATAAGAAAGACAGATGGGTAAATGATCACTTCCCAAGGAGTCGTCGTAAGGGTCCCATGAGAGATCTTGATGTATACCAGGGGAGGCCAGAGATAAGTCAATGGCCGAAAAGTTACCAGTACGATCATCTACATGAGTCGCTCTACCATCGTTCAGAAGACAGAGGTTGGACTGTCGTATTAGGTCGGCTTCTTGCTCCCCACGACCATCAATCCTCAAGCTACCCCACTGATAGTGATGGGCATTAAAATCGCCCAACACTAACTTATTTCCAGGCAGATGTTCAACTAGTGAATTTAAAGCATCACCATCAATGGGGCCATGTGGAGGACAGTACAGAGAGCAAATAGACAGATACATGTTATTAAATTTTACTCTGCATGCGACAGCTTCCATAGTAGAATTTAGAATCACTTCCGTTTGTGGGTGTGATTTGTGTGTGTAAATGGCAACTCCGTGACCTTCATATCTTCTATATGAGTGGTAGTGTTTGAACTGTGGAGGATCAGGATGATCCTCCAGGCGCGTCTCCTGTAAACAAACAATGTCTGACCTGTGTATTGACAGCAAGATTGCTATATCTTGTAACTTATTCCCAATACCTCTACAATTCCACTGTAATAGAGTGAATGCGGCAGTTTAAGATTTCCGTTGGGGGCCAGTATGCTTTGTCTTTTTTTGTCGCCCGCCAGTAGGCGAGCGACTACCGGGGGACCTATCCCGGTGCTTACTCATGGAAACCTGCATATTCTCATCAATGACAAGGCTCCCAGACTCCACCAAGGAAGTCCTATTCTTTCTCTCCCTCACTGGACCAGGAGCGGGAAGGATATGAGGACGTGCCGGCTTGGTGGGGGTGGTCAGAAGAATCTTATCAGACTTGTCAGGCTTCGATTTTGGCCGCACCGACTGCGACAGAGCAGCGGCAGCCTTAGAGTAAGAAGTGGCGACAGGGATGTCTGTAAGAGAGTTGGAACGTACAGGGGGTCTAGACTTAGAGGTAGGGCATGTGGCATGTGGAGCGAAGGTAAGGTCAGTCTGTGTCTCCATGGTGCATATCACGGGACGGGACACAACCGCCGATGCATAGGAGACATTAGGCTTGGGAGTTGCATGCAACTCCTTCACCTTCTTCCTTGCATCGTAAAAGGATATGCCCTGTGTTGCCTTCACTGTGCAGACCTCTTTCTCCTCCTTCCACTTGGGACAAACCCTCGAGGAAGTGGAGTGAGCATCCTTGCAGTGAAAGCAGCATTCAGTCTCGGACGTATAGGTGTCAGCAGAGTGACCTACAGTCGCGCACTTGCCACACACAATGTTGGAAGCCCGACAAGCCTTTTCGTGGTGTCCATAGAGTTGACACTTTGCACAATGAAGGGGGTTCGGGATGTATGGTCTGACATTTACTATTTCATATCCAACTTTCACATTGGTTGGGAGAGACACCTTTCCAAAAGTCAAAACAACAGTTGCGGTCTTCGTCCTTATGCCTTCCGAAAATCTTTTGATGAATCTGGCCTCTATTACATCTTGCTGAGAAAGTTCCTGTACGATTTCTTCCTCCTCCATAAGCACAAGATCCCTGCAGGTGATAACACCCTTGTAGGAATTCATGGCGTGCGGGATCGTTGTTTGGACATCGTGATAGTGGAACTTCCTCAGTTTCAGCAAATCCTTGACCTGGGCAGAATTCATGGTTTTAACAAAAAGGTCTCCACTCACAAGTTTTTTAACTTGTTCCACCTCACCTGCACACTCATCAATCACCTTCTTGATGGTGAAGGGATTGAGGCTGGACAGGGGAGTGGAACCAACCGCATGAATCTGAACAAACTCGGCGTTTTTTACATTGATATCAAGGCGGGTACGTGTCTGGGGCCGTTCAGTCTGAGGGCAGTCCGTCCGTGCAGCAGTCGGGGGTCGGTCAGGACTACCTCCCCCCCTGAAGGGGGGGAGGCAGTTGTGGCATCCGCCATAGTTACCACTTCCCCCGTGAGGAGGAAGTGGGAAAAAAGAGAAAAACAACCAAGGGAGAAATTGCCCGGGGAAAAAACACCTAGTCTGAGATTACCCTCTCAAACCACTCTCGGGAGGACGCGCCTGTGTGTCACTCACACCCCAGAGCGATCAGTGGGGGGTACACTCCAGAGGTGAGTAAGAAAAGGCAATCTCAGTAATTAGATATAGACACCTACTATATCTACTAAGGCCAGGGAGGAAAATGAGGTCTAGCTAACCTAACTTTATTGAAAAACGCCCTAGTGGCGGACAAAACAAAGTTAAAGCCGGTGAGGCAACCCTGCAGCTAGAGGAGAGCCAGAGAAACACGTCTGAACGCTCCGCGACCATGCATAAAAGTCCCTCACAACAAAATTCGAAAGTTCTGGTTATTTATAGGGTGACTTTCCGAATCTGAATGATTTCGAACTGCAGAAAATTATGGTTTCGAGATTGGGAGTCCTGTCCTATGAGACCTTCCCTGATGCTCAGCAATCCTGGTAGCTAGATGGAGCTTAGTTTGACCAATATAGGATGCATTATAGCAACCACACTGAAATCGATACACCACCGAGGACTGCAGGGCATCCGGGACACGGTCTTTAAACATGAAACGCTGAGACAGGATTTGGGGAGATTTAAACACCACCCTCAACGATATCTGCGGATAAAAGTCGTGAATTAGTTTGATTATCCTGTTACGTTAAAAAATTGATTTAGGACCTAAATACTGTACTGAAAAATGAACTTTAGCTTTCTCAACCGTGTGAATTTTTTTTCAAAGTATTGGTTCTTAATTTAGTTAGCTGTATTCCAATATACTTATCTACAAATTTAGTTGGGAATCCATTGTGGTACAGGGTTTTCCTCAGAAACTGCAGGTCATTATGTAGAGAAAAATATGAGGAGCATAAATTATAGGCCCTAGTCACCAGAGTTAGAATTAAATTATGTTTATATTGGAGGGGAACGTTTGAGTTAAATTTAGTAGTTAATCCTGTATATGTAGGTTTCCTGTATACTGACGTTGTAAAAGTTCCTTCTGTTCTCTCTATGCAAATATCTAAAAAGGGGAGTTTATTATTTTGCTCCGTTTCACAGGTAAACTGTATATTTTTATGTTTAGAATTTAAATAATCCAAAAACAAGGGCACATGAGACGGGGACCTAAAAATGGCAAACGTGTCATCCACGTAGCGTTTGAAATAAAGTGGCTTAAAATGGGTGGGACAATCCTTTAACCATATAGATTCGTGATAAGCTAAAAAGGCATTAGCAAGGCTGGGTCCAAGAGGATTTCCCATAGCCACTCCGTCGACTTGTTTAAAGTAAGAACCATTAAAAGTAAAGTAACAGTCTTGCACTGACAATGAGAGCAGTTTATGAAAATGGTCTTTATTTAACCCTCCAATGTTGTTAGTTTCATTAAACAAATTATCACGGCAGATATCCACAGTTTCATAAAGGGGGATATTTGTGAAGAGGGATTTTACATCAAATGAAGCCATGAAACAATCGTTAAAATTAAGTTCACAAATTCCTTTAGCAAAAGAAAAAGAATCTTTCACAGTGTAATCATTAAAAGTTATCGGAGACAGCAATGGAACAAGATATTTAGCAAGATTTTAATTAACAGTGTTTAGGGCAGATAGTATAGGACGAAGTGGGCAGTCCTCCTTATGAACTTTAGGCAATCCATACAAGACACCTGGTTTCGAACCTGATACAAATAATTCCGAATAAGTAGTTTCCTCAATTGCATGTTTAGATTTCAAGTTTCTAAGAAAACTGTTAATTTTTATCTTCACTCCTCAATATAAACTGAAATATATCCCCAGTCACCCTACAAAATTTTGAAGAATCACTAAGTATATCAAGCATCTTAGAGTTATAGTCTGTCCTATTCAGTAACACTACTCCATTACCCTTGTCAGGTCTTAAAATGATTAAAGAGTTGTCAGATTTCAAATCCTTGAGGGCAGCATATTCTTCCTTTGTGAAAGAACTCCGAGCTTTATAATTATAAAAACTAGAAAAAGCCAGATGCCTTAAACTACTTTTAAAATAATCGAAGGTTCTACCCTTGTTGGGAAAAAAGGCATGGTTTGACAAGATTTTAAAAAGCTTCTCAAAAGGGAGAAAGTGGGATAAAAAACTACTCTTCCTGGGGGGAAAGAAAACTTCAACCCCCTAGATAAAAGGAGCTTTTCCACACTGCAGAGACTTCTCGACGAAAAATTATAAATTACTCTGTCGGGAGATATATCTTGGGGATCTACAAAACCAATTTTCTTAATTTTTTTTTTTTTTTGGTGTATAAATTTAGTTCTAGCAAGGGAATTTACGTTAGTGCGTTCAATTAAGCTGGTCAGATGTACATAATCAATATATGAAACTGCAGATTTTAATTTAACCAAAGACTCATCCAAACGTAGCTTTAAGGAATTTATATGTTTACTTTTAGTTTTAATTTCACTGGTAAGAAGTTTACGTTGGCAATTTTTATACAGCCGAGTAGACTGAAGGTATCTACTATGAGTTTTAAAGTTCAAAAATGTCGGGGTTAGGTCGTGATTCTGGCAGATATTTCTTACCAGTGAAATTAAAACTAAAAGTAAACATGTAAATTCCTGATTTTATGTGTACGGCGTGTTGGGGAGAGCAGGTGGAGACTGTCAGGTGTGAAAGGATTGAACTTGCTGGTGAATCTCTTGAGTGTGTGGAAGAGTTTCGTTATTTGGGAGACATGTTGTGCGCTGGAGGTGGGGCTGGAGCTAGCTCTGTCGCTAGGGTGAGAAGTGGTTGGAAGAAGTTCAGGGAGCTCTTCCCTCTTCTGACATTGACAGGGTGAGAAGTGGTTGGAAGAAGTTCAGGGAGCTCTTGCCTCTTCTGACATTGACAGGGTGAGAAGTGGTTGGAAGAAGTTCAGGGAGCTCTTGCCTCTTCTGACATTGAGAGGGCTCTCCCTACGTGCTCAGGGGTCTTTGTATGCAGCATGTGTTAGGAGTGTAATGCTGTATGGTAGTGAGACCTGGGCAGTAAAGGAGGAGGATATTCGCTGGCTCAGACGTACAAAAATGACAATGATTAGGTGGATGTGTAGTGCGTCCCTGTGTGCAAGGTCCGGGGAGGCTGGGTTTAAGATGGAAGAGTTGAGAGGTAGGATGGGAATGGAGTGTATTGGTGTTGTGATGAGGAGGGGTAGATTGAGATGGTTTGGACATGTGGAGAGGATGGGAGATGATTATTGGGTGAGGAAGGTGAGAAGTATTAATATGAGGAGTGGGGTTATGAGGGGTAGACCAAGAAAGACATGGGACTAGGTCATTGTGATTTCAGGATTAAGGGACTGAACAGGGAGGCTGCAACGGACCGTGCAGCGTGGAAAGCCGCCATTAGGTGACCAAGGCCGACGCATGCAAGCATGTTGGAGCCTTTAAAAATGAAACGAAATGAAACGATCATCTTTATCATGACTCCAACTATACTTCCACTCAAGAGTTGAATGGGGGTAGGATCCAGGAACAATAAGGAGTAGCACAAAATAAGAAAAACATTTAACAGCACGTCCAATGAAATGAGCTAACCTTCAAAATCTAAGAAATTATCGGTCCACTACACAAAGAAAGTCACATGACCATTACCGATAATATCTCTTTCAGGTGCGTCTTACGTATTCCTGCGAGATAAATCCCACCGATATCCAGGTTAAAGAGGGGACGAAACGATTGTAATGTGCACCAACGTTCAACCGTCCACTTCGGTCACTTCAGTTCGCCAACCTCTCTACAGTATACTCACTTTCTACTAAATACTAACAGCAACCAAGCACAGTATTCACCAGTAGATTGCCTTACTCTATATCTTATACGAATATGAAGTGAGGGGTGTGAATCATGGTAGAATTTATGAGTACGTCAGAGACATGCTGGAGGACTGACGAAAGAAAAAGAATTTGTAAGCCAACAAAGGGATATAGGGATGCAAAGGGAGAAAACTGGAAAACATTCTGTACTTCCATCATAGTGCCACTTGATATATCCCAACATGTAAGAATGGAACCAAGAGTTTTGTATCCCCAACATGTAAGAATGGAACTAAGAGTTTTGTATCCCCAACATGTAAGAATGGAACCAAGAGTTTTGTACCCCCAGCATGTAAGAATGGAACCAAGAGTTTTGTACCCCCAGCATGTAAGAATGGAACCAAGAGTAGTCAGCGACCATGACGCACCGCCCCCGTCCTGACATCTTGAAGTTTGTTTTCTATGTTGTGTATTATTTAGTCTCTAATGCCTCGTTTCTGTCAGTCTATGTATTTGTTTGCCTGTCTTTGGCTTGTTCTTCCTCTGTCTGTCTGTTTGTTTTTCTCTCTGCTTCTGTGTGTCTGTCCCTCTGTCTGTCTGTCTGTCTGTCTGTCTGTCTCTCTCTCTCTCTCTCTCTCTCTCTCTCTCTGTTTCATTCTGTCTTACATCTTTCCTATTTCCATGTTTTCTGATATAACTATATCCTTCTCGAGAAGAATTTTTTTGAAACTAGACTGATACAGATTGCTTCTCTGATAAGTAATATTGTTTCCAGTAGCAATGTCTCACACATCTTCCTTACACAACCTAGACTTTTCTAGATCATCTTACTTCCTGCATTTCTTTCCCTTGATTTTGTTGGATTTTTTTCCCATTTCTCTCTTCCAGCCTTCTTGTTTTTCTGCCTTAATCTTTCAGTGGTATTTGTTTTTCTTCGTGGCTTACCCTGGTGTGAATAATCATTATATACTGCAGAATGGCAACAGACCACTTTACTACTTGATTTATATCTCTCAGAACTCACATAAACCTTGGCCTCTCTTTTTTTTTTTTTTTTTTTTTTTTTTTTTTTTTCAGGCCTTGTCAGTTCTCGGCTTAAGTTCAGTCCACGTTATCGGAAAAAGTCTCTACGTCCTTCTTGCCACTTCACGGGATTTGCTGAGGTTATATAGTACGTTACCTTCGTGTTCTAGTTATGTTTCTTCAGAAACTTTTTAGTGTCCCTTTCTTGCGTATGTTATTTTTTTTCTCCTCTTCAGGCGGTACCAGTTAGTCCTCCTCGTATACCACACAAAGGTGGGAAAGTTGAACAGGTCTGTCATACCGAAGGGAATTTGTTTTCATACGATGATGAAATACCATGGTCCGTGTGGCAGGGCGGAAGGTGTGGAGAGGTGGCATAGTGGGTGCAACCTCGTCTGAGCATTTGCCAGTAAAATATCTGTAAAATAATGCAAAGACGGTAAAGGAGATAGGTCGTTTGTAACTGCTGGGTTATGAATTATTCTTATAGCTTTGTGCTGAATGTTGTCTGTTGTTTTAGTGCAACCTCTCCACAACCACTCCACAAGGGTGAGCAATATTCGAGCTGAGAGCGCATTGGATTCATGCAAATTATAGCTAACTGCATGTTAGTAAAGAAGTTACAAATTATTTAAAATAATCGAAGTTTCTTTGAGGCGGTTTTTGCCTATAGGTTAATATGAATGAGAAATAGGGTTGGAACCATGATTTATCCTAATGGCACACTGGCATTAATTAATTGGCAACTGGAAAATGCATCATCTACCTCTACTCTCATCTTTCTGTTGCTAAGATATGAGGAAATGAGGGGGCCAAAAGATGATAGGCCGCAGCAAGGTAAGGGAGTCTGGATAACAGGGAATGATGCTACAATCTGCCTAAAGCTTTAGAAATATCATGGGCTACTGCATGGGTTTCTCCACGTTGGTCAGTTGACTGATGGATGGTATGAGTGACGAGACTGAGTAGGTCAACAGTGGAGCTTTTGTGTCGAAAACCATGATGGCTGTCATTAATTATCATTAAGTTGTTGGATTCAAAATGTTTGATATTGTGCTTTTAAATGGCAGTCTCAAATACTTTACCAAGAGAAGTTGTGAGAGCTATTGGCCTGTAGTCAGAGGGATTGGAGGAACCTCTTAATTTGGAAATGGATGGATATTGGCTTCATTCCAAGAATTAGGGAATGAAAAAGTACTTATGCATATTCTGAATGATTACACTATAAAAGGAGCAAGTTCTGGGGAACATTTGTTCCAAACTACTGGAGTGTTCTATTGGAACCTGGAGCTTTGTTGGTTGAAAATTGTCTTGGACAGATTTTACGTATCTAGTCTGTATGTTTAATGGAGCAATTTCAAGGCAATTTTGGGAACTTCTTGTACAGGAACGTTATGTCACTCTTCCTCTAAGGTAGAATTTATGGCAAACGTACCAACAAGAATGTTGCCTTTGCTATGAGGTTCATTATCAGTGTTTTCTTTTGAAGATTTTAGTGAGGGAATGGGTGATGACTTGTTAAGGTTACTATTTAAAGAACTGAAACTTAACCAGAGACTTAAACAGAGTGTTCCACTGTCCTAACGATTATTTAATGGTTTGGATGATTGGTTTTGAAGAAACTTTGATTTGGCGAGATTTATTACTTTTGGTGATTTCTAGCGGTTTTAAAGTGACTGAGAGATTCCATAGTCTTATACTTTAAGAATAATACGATAAAGACTTTTGGGTCGTTGCCCTGGCAGAGTTGCTGTCGGTCCACTAGATGGGAGTCCGATCTTTTGGTAAACTGTTGACTGGGTATGAACAGTTCCATACCAGCTTGTATTAAGCCAATAATGTGGGACTGGGTGAATTGAATTCAGTGACGAAGAGAGATTGCCATGGAGTATCAGGTAGATATTATCTAAATCTATCATTCTCTGCCCTATCAAAGCCCAATCTGGTCACCCTGGCTGGTTCAAAATGAGGAGGACTGAGGCAACTGACGAATGAAGCTTTATTGAAACTGCGGTCGGAGTATCCCAGGTGATAACAGTATTGCTGTCCTGTACTGATCTGGGTTATTTGTCAGGAATAGGCCCTGACTATGGAAAGGATTATCTGGTATTCTGGTTGGTTGTTATACCAACTGCTCATGATCAAATAATTCTGATAAGCAGCTTGCATTCTAGACCAGTATCATCAATCCTGGCAAAATGCAATAACTATTCTACTATAATGGACGATAAAATCACCCAATGCGGTAATGTCAGTAGTAATGATGGTATAAATGTTGGTTTTCTGTTTTGGTATGAAGTCAAATAGGGTGGGTTCTGATGAGGCACTGGGGAGCGATAAACTATACAGATATATATGGTTATATTGAGCTAATTCATTTTTAAACAGTTGGTAATCAAAATTTGCAGAGATGAAGTCCACGATAATGTCAACGGCATATTTTGAAGCAATATAACAAATGCCACCCTTGTTATGAAAGGTTGTGGGAGGAGAAGGTAACCAGGAAACGTGTCTGGGGATAAGCCAGCACGATTTTTTTTTTTTTTTTTTTTTTTTTTTTGAGGAATAACACAAGAAAGGGATACAGAATCAAGCTAGAAGTGAAACTCAAACCTCTCAAATGATTGCTTTTTCTGGAACAGGAGGCTGGGATTTGATTGAGTCAGCATCGATTTTAATTCCGTACTATTTCTTTGCTGCAACATAGTGTGAATTTCACAATAAAAAGATAATCTCTTTTGCAGTTTAATATCAGTTTATGTATATTATTTTTTACGGAAAATCCTTTTTTGAATGATCATGTGCTTCAATATATATACATAACTGATGCTTAGTCAGCAGTCAAATAAAGAAATGTAACTGAACCGATATATTATACTTCTATAAAGTACATTTGACAGCGTTATTATCCAGTGTTGTGTAAGCAATTCAATGTGATCAGTTTCCCCGTATAATTAATTGTACATGTACACTAGAAAAAAAATATTATTTAGAATAATTTTATATATTTGTGGCACTGAATTACAAAATGAAAACCATTTTCTCCATCACGTAACTTTTTTCACAAAACACTTTTTTTCTAAGTTTTCAATTATAGTTTTTTTTTTTTTCACATTGTAGAATAATTATTTACATATGGATATTTTATTACAGTCCCATTATATTTGAATTTAGTATTTTCTAATTAAAATCCATATTTAAACCAACAGTTATTTTATATGATAATAAGCCAGAATATAAGCTACAACACAACACACTGATGAGTCATACCAGTATTGGAGTGCACCAACATTTCTCAGTGTTAGCTGACTAGTGTGCCTGTAAATGACTTCTTCAGTGAAGTGTTTTTGTATATCACAGTGATATTTTTGAAAATAGTGGTTTGTTGCACTGATTTTTGGTTTATTGCACTGACATAAGTGGCCTACTGCAGAGACTTGGCAGAGTCTGGAATATAAGTCGCTAATATGCCAAAATCAAGTTTTGAGATACGAACGTTTAAAGTTTGGCAACCTTCTTAGGAACATGCAGCAACTACACTTTTGAACCTATCTTCATGACACTTTGCAGGTTACTATGTACTGTACATGTGCCTAGATTTTGCCTGTAAGGTATTATTAATGTGTCATTAATACCGAGCCCGTGCAGCCCTAATAAAGTGTGCATACCTGATAACGTGTCATTCCGGTGCAACAGAAAGTCACCAAAACGACATCAGGAAAAGACAGATACAGTAATAGCAATGAAAATACATGGCTTCACAAATTATTACCTACCTTCTCAAGTACACTTCTTGGCTTGTCTTATGAGAGGGGACGTTACTGTCTTAATAATCGAGGAGGTCAGTCATCCATATCGACTTCCCCTCCTGCTGATCCCAAAATGCCTTGAAATAGATTCCACTTTATCACTTCCTACCTTGTCAAAGCAGAAACACTTGCACGTTTCACCACTGGGAACAGCAGGCTTCTTTCATCCGAGATACATACTCCTCACCACTGTTGCACTTCCTCTTAATTACGTTCATATTCCAGTGTTCCACGTTTCTTGGGCATTGCTTGTGACTATGCCCAAAAGGTCCAAGTGGACAAATTTATCATAATGACCACACATTTCTGCACAATTTTGTCTACAAAATAGTGCACAAAACGAAATAATACCACAATGGCACAGTTTCAGAAGGAGAGTGAGGCCGACAGGGAAGGCAACATGGGCACTTATTATGACGCTTGTGAGGTGAGTGGGGACGAGCTACAGCACGCTGATTGGATACTGCACCCGGGCACGGAGAGTAGATTCGGATGTTGTACTGTATATTCTCGGCATCAGACACAAACATCCCCTGATGCGCAATTAAAAAAAAAAAAAAAAAGCCTCAAAATAATGGGAATATCTAAGAGTGAGCTAGAATGAATCTACATTTCCTGCCTCACTGCCAGGATGAAGAGGGGGACTAAAGTTGTATGACTCCATCATAAATCGAAAATGGAAAAACTGGCATATACGCCTCTGGTACTCCAAACTCTCCTCAGTCGATTCATGTAAAAGAAGCCTAGAAAGGATGACTCTTCCAGATACTTCAGTATGGTAATAAGTATATGCATCAATAACTATTGCTCATTCTATGCGCTTAACGGAAACGTACCAGAATTTGGCACTTGATCTCAAGAAAATAAACTACGATGAACACCGTTGGTTCATATGTATGTAGAACCTGAAAGTTCTGTGTATCTTACTCGGTCAGCAGTCAAAATTTTTATGAAATTCCCACGTTACCCTGTGGGCAGGACAACAGTGCCATGGATTTACACTGTGTTCAGAAGAATGTCCAAACAGAAAAAAAAAGGTACAGTATAGTGCCAAAAACATCACCAGACCTAGCCTGGTGAATCCAGATATAGTGATGCTACCAGTACTTCATATTAAGCATGGCTTAATGAAGCAGTTTGTCGAAGTCCTATCAAAAGATGAGGCCTGTTCTATGTATTTCTGCCAATAGTTTTCAGGTTTGTCTGAAGCTAAATTGAAAGAGGACGTAATTATTGGTCCTGATATTAGAAAACCTGATTTCTGATGCAGGAATTTGATGGTGTAATGAACGACCCTGGATTGGGTATCATTAAAAGAATATATTTAAGTTTTTAGGTAACATTAGGGATTATTTTGGGGGACATAAGCTGGACGAGCTTATGTTAAACCCCTTGCTAATAATGCTTCCAATAAATTGGGACTTATGTAGAGTTCGTGAGTTCTTCACTGACAAGCCAGATGGCCACAGCTATACAGAGATTATGTGCGTTCTCCAGATCGAATACTGTTTCACCACGGTGGAGTGGATGTG